>NC_056732.1:909072815-909167815 GCF_019279795.1 Protopterus annectens
CCATTAATTAGCTGGGACTAGGCTGTTACACATGCTGTTCAGTGTTTGGGACACTGCAAACTGACACACATGTGTAGGCCATAGTTGTCAAGCATCAGCAAAAAGGCTGAAGGTGGGGAGGGGATGTCATCATGACACAACAGTGCACTGCAGCAGGGATCCAAAGGATGCTACAAATGGCTGTATCTGCCCACAGTCAGGGTCAGGAATTGTGGCACACGTAACGCTGACTCCACAGCAATAGTGATGGCAGTGTGTGAACTCCAAGGGATGTGCACATGTCCACATATCATCCAGGTATGTATCGGGCTGTGAGCAGCAGAGCAGACATAATTGACACAGTAATACACATTCAGCAATGGTGTGTACACCTGTAAGGTGTGGTGCACAGTACATGGCACTACAAACATGTGAGCTGATAGGGTACCATACATTGCAGCAGCATGTAACATCAGATAGAACAGGACCAAGAACAATGATATCTACCACAGTCTGTACACAGGCCAAGGTATGTATTCGCAATACACATACTGCCAACAATCACCACAAGTACACAGACCTCACTACTGTACAAACAACCACAGAATGCCCAGGTTATGTCCTCAAATATAACCCCTACTATACATAACATGTCTAGCAGTCTGATATCTGACTGGCTTGTTATCAGGTATGGTGTCACTAAATAATGGCGTACAGAACATATGCACCTCTTACTGCATGACATATGTACAATGGTTGACAGACCTGTGGCTGGAGGCACAAACACTGAGCCAATATTGGCATGTTGCTGTGATAACCTCATACATTTACTGTTGTAACAGGGTTTGTTGTGACATATGTCCTTTGAGGGATATGAAGTCAGTAACTCTCATGGCTGTCACCATGTACTGACTGCAAGCTTCAGACTATGCTTCTGTAGTTCTAAGATAGGTGATCTGTGAGTAACACAAAAACATAAGACTCCAAACACTTGCCAGTCTGCAGATAACCCTACAGGTGGGAGTTTCCTCAAACACATAACACTGTCATGACAGGTATTAAATCATGTCGACCAGCCATATCCACACAAACCCTGATAAACTAACATTACTCCAAATGCAGAAGAGCAACACTTACATTCTGTAGTCATGTCTGGAACACCCCCCTCCTGTTTGTTGGCCTGTCTCCGCAGTGTATGTCATTAGAGGTATATACCACTACCATAGTAGTGTTTTATCTCATATACTTCTCTTTTTTATATACTGGGTTTTACCTGTAAGCCGTTTTGCTTTTCGTTCATCTGTGATGCTGTTTGCCAAACACCAACATGAAGTCCTGTGCTCACAGTGAATGAAAAGGGCCAACACCCACATGATGTTCCTAGTTATAGGAGTGTGTTTTCATGCAATTGGCTATGGGAATGTTACCACAGCTGTTCCACATTCAATCAGCTAGTGGGGGATTGCAGTTCATGCAGAGGCCATCAGCTGATCATGAGCATCACTTGCAAAACACAAGCTGCTGCCTAAGCAAATCAGGTGTACTTCTCCACATCCACCAGAGAGGGAGTGAAAGAGACAGACAGTGACAAAGTAAGACAGGAAGGGGTAGTAGAACAAAACCTAAGCATGTTTGCGTCACACACTTATCATTACGGGGATTCAACCCCCTGCCTGACTATGTATTGCTATCACATGTCTATGCAGTTATTCCATGCGCCAGAGTGCTTACATGTTGGGGAGCTATCCAAAGGTATATTCGATGGTGAGTGACATCAGCAACAGTGATAAAGGAGGGATAAGATAGGTGTAGTACACATGCCTGTCCACATGAACAGGTGTCAGGGTTGACACAGCCACACTCTCTCAGGGACTCACACACATTATCACAGTTGGCAGGGTCAGGATTAGACTTCCTAACTAGCTAGATTGCCACAATACAGTAATACGCAGGTATCACATGAACCACAGGGTTTATCAGCATGATATATGGGCAAAGGGTATTTCAAGGTGTCTGACATCAGAAGGCATGCTTCAGTAGGGCAATGGGAGGTGTAGTGAGTGTGAATGGCGTCCAAATCATTATACTGCACACACACACAGACACAGGTTTGCCAGTACTGACATGCATGGGTGCATTGTTTCACAGGTGTGTAGTGGTTCATAGGTTCATAGGAAGGTACTAGGCTATTGGCCCAAGGACCTAAGTAAGCCTAGCCAACAGGGTTTCCTGGCTTATGCCACCCAAGAAAGTTATTTTCCTGTGCCCCTGTCGAGCAGAGCCACCGAAGTGATCCCTGGGGTGTATTTCCTATTTCGCATCCACTTATCAAGATTTTCCTTGAAGAGTGCTAATGAGAAACTTTGCTTGACATAGATGGGTAGCTTGTTCCAGGGTATGGGAAGTCTCTGGGACAGGAATCTATCCCTCCAGCAAGTCCTGTTTATTGTGGTGACAAGGTTTAGGTCCCTAGAGCATGTAGCTTGGAGGGATTAGGATTTCTTTAGGTGTAGCATGTCCAACAGCTCTGGGTTTGACATAGCTTTATATGTTAGGCAGAGATCACCTCAGAGTAGGTGGTATGCTATGCAGTAAAGCTGGAGTTTTTTGAGACAGTCAGTGTAGGGAATCTGTTTGAGGCCAGTAATCTGCTTTGTGAGGTACTTCTGTGGCCTTTCCAGCTGCTGCAGATGTCTTGTAAGGTACATTCCAAAAGGGGCATTGTACTCTATAATGGGTCTTATGAGTGTCAAGTAGAGGAGAACAATTACCTCTTTTTTCCAAGATGAGAACCCTTTTGTGATGAGGTGTGCCATGTAGAAGGATTTCCTGCCTACTGTGGGGATGTGATTATCAAAGGAGATACTACTGTCCACCTGGGTCCCCAGGTCTCTTATCATATATTCGGTGTTAAATAGACTGCTGCCTATGTGGTAGTTCATGGGTACAGAGTTTTTACCAAAGGGGATGACAATGCACTTTTTGGCATTGAGCTTGAGGCCATGGCTCTGACACCAGGCATCTGTCTCGGTGAGGCCCTTCTGTAGGATGTCCACATCATTGGGGACTCAGCTATGGCTCCTAATTTGCAGTCATCTATGAACTTTATTAGCCAAAGGCCTTCTGTGTTAGCCTGTACTTTGGAGAAGTAGATACCAAACGGGAGAAGTCCCAGGACTGAACCCTGTGGTACTCCACTTGTCACTGGTTTGAAGTCAGATTTGGAGTCTGCAACTTTTACAATGTGGGTTCTGTCAGTGAGACAATTGGCAGCGCATCTTGTGACATATGAATTTATACCTAGTTTAGTGAGTTTAGATATAATTCCAGAATGGGGGATGGTATTGAAAGCCTTGGCGAGGTCAAGATAGGCTGTGTGAACCACATTACCCTCGTCAACAGCTCTGGTGACTGCCTCAAAGAAGTTGATCAGGTTGAAGAGGCATGATTTGCCTTTCAAAAACCTGAACTGGGTGGGGTCCAGAGTTTGAAGGTTACCAATGTCTTTGTTTATGAGTTCCATGATGATATGTTCCATGGCCTTACAGACCAGGCTCGTCGGGCTAATAGGGCGATAGTTTCTGGGATCAGTTGTGGCTCCCCCTTTGTGGAGTGGCACCATTCAGTCAAGCCTGATGTGAGACTATGATTGAACATGGTGCTTACTTGGGGAGCCAGTTCGTTCTGATGTTCATGTATAACGCAGCCTGGGATGTTGTCCGGTCCCATGGATGCTGTGTTTTTGGCTTTAGAGAGTGTAGATTTTACCTGCACAGTTGTGATTACAGGTACTCTGCATTCTTCCTGTATAGATATGGCCCCTTTAGGGTGTGAGAGGGGGTAAAGTTAGCATTGAACCTATCTGCCAGGATGTTGGCAATATCAGTTGGTTCTGTAATTTTCATGCCATTGTGCTGTAACTCAGAGCAGATCTGGGTGTTGTCACTGAGATTCTTGACATAGCTATAGAATGCTTTGTGGTTGTCCCTAGAATCAGTGGTGATTTTGCTTTCACTGCTAGCTTTGGAGGATCTTATAAGGGATCTCAGCTACTTACTGAGGCTGACTAGAGAACTCCTCCACTCATAGGATTTTACTCGCTTTTGCAACAGTTTCTTCCTTCTGTTGTAGAGTTTGTTTATGGCAGGGGACCACCACATTGGCTTCCTTTTTTGGAGGATAGCATCTTGGTTCTGTTTGGGATAGCATGATCCATGCACTCATGTAAGTGCTTATAGAGTGCATTTGTGTAGGATTAAGCAGTCGTAACTGTATTGTCCATCTGCATGGCTGTCATAAAGATCGCCACTTCTGTCTTAAGAAGCATGAAGTTGGCTTTGGAGAAATGTTTTACAGTGATTTCCTTAATGGGGGGTGGGGGTGAGATGTGGATATCTAGGGTGATTAGCCTATGGTCGGATCTGACCAACGAGGAGTTGACTTCAGGTGTGGAACACCGGTCACTCATGTTGGTAATGACTAGGTCTAGGATATTGTTGCCTCTGGTGGGGGTGTGGATAAGTTGATCCAGGGAATTAGAATTTATGAATTCCAGAAAGCGTTGAGCGAAGGAGTTGGTACATGAGTAGTTTTCCCAATTAATGGTGGTGTAATTGAAATTGCCCATTATTAGTGTGTTTGTTTGAACCCTAATATTTTCCAGTATATCAAGAAAAGAGGAGTGGCAATCCTGGGGCATGGTGGGGGATCTGTAGCAAGCTACAATTTGGATTGCAATTTTGCCCAGAGTTAGTTGCACTTGGATAACCTTGGATGCATTATGTTGAGCAACTAGCCTGGAGGTGTGGATATCCTTAATGAATATGGACACACCTCCACCTTTGGTGTTCCTGTCCAGGTTAGGTGGCCGAAAATTGCGGTATGTGTTATAGCCTGGTAATGCAGGGGTGCTCTCTGGAGCCTTGAACTAGGTCTCATTTACTGCATAGATATTGATGTTCTCCATTTTAAGGAGTGCCTCGAGGGAGTGCATTTTCAGGTTTAGACTTCCAGCATTGAGTAGCATTACCCTCAGTTTTTTCTTGTCTGTTCCTTATTATGGTGGTGAATTTGTCATTTGAACCTTGCCTAAAAAAGGCACAATAGGGTCAGCAAGAGCCTTAGCCAGTATCCGGAATGCCAGGGATGACAGGTGTAGGCCATCTCTGGCAAAGCATCATGGTCTGTCAACCATGTCGTCCCAGGAAGACAGATACCGGATCCCCTTAGAATGACATCAGAAGCTTAGCCAATAGATGAAGTCAATCATTTTATCCTTGTACTGCGGTATCATTCTGGGCAATGGAAGGATGCTACTCAGGGCTAGGGACATACCTGCCTGGGCTACAATATCGGAGAACTCTTCCATGTCTCTTTTCATGTAGTCCAGGGAGGTAAGTCTCAGGTCATTCACACCAACATGGACAATGACAGAGTCATATTTGTACTTGTTGTGGAGTGACCTGAGTGTGTGGGTTATGTGGTGGATCCTGGCACCTGACAGGCAACTGACAGTAACCTTCTCCTTGTTTAGCCTGGTGAGTGGGACATCAGTGTGCCTGACTATAGAGTCACCTATGACTAGTGTGTTGGGTACGTTGTTTTGCCTTATGGGCTGTGGTTGAGTGGCACACTGAGTCTGTGGGCTATGTGTCATTTGGGTTGTGTTGGGGGGTGGAGGTTGCTTGCATTTCTGCTTTGGAGGGCTCTGTTGCTTGAGCAGATTATTATTGAGAGCCTCCACAAATGTTTTTATGTTTCTATGTGTGGATTTTGGTGGTGTAGGTTTAGTGGGACTATATGATAAGTGTGGTGTGGTGCAAGTGTTTACCTTCTACTCTTGACTGTCAAGTTCATTCTTGGTTGGAGAGAGCTTTACCTCCAGTTTGGCAAGATAAGTGCATCTCTCACAGGTTGTGGTGTTGGGTGGTAGGAGGAGATGGTTGTCTGTGTACATGAGGCAATTGTTAGATTGCTCCAAGATGCCCAGATTTATCAGAGAGAACACTGGGAGCTGACCCTTGGACATGACTGAATAAAAAACTACTTTCCTCTAGACAAGTGAGGAAAGTGAGTATAAGAGCTGCTTTTCTCTAAGCATGTGAGGAAAGTAAGTACAAAAACTGTTTTCCTCTAGGTAAAGAGGAAGATTGAATGATGTAGTAATCTGTAGATTATTTAGTGCTAACAACAAGTTTTGAACAAGTGCTGAGTACGAGTAAGCAAATTCAAGTGCTAAAACTAAGAATCTGTACCTGGATCCTGTGGTAGATAGGCTACCTAGTGCTTATCACTCCCACTGATAAGCTAAAATGCTTCCTTCCCACACCGAAAAGCTTGGGGGGGGATCTTCCTTACCACCAACACAGAAAGGCTTGGGTGATTCAGAAGCTTCCAAAAAGTCCTGGATACAGCAAATCTGTACTAAATCTAAACACAAAAGGCAGGGGTGTATCCATATTCATCAAGGATACCCACACCTCCAGGTTAGTGACGCAGCACAATGAATCAGAGATCATCCATGTGCAACTAACAACAGGCAATACTGCAATCCAAATTGTAGCTTGCTACAGATCACCCACCATGGCCCAGGACCCCCATTTCTCATTTCTGGAGACACTGGGAAATATGAAGGTTCTACCAAACACCCTAATACTGGGTGATTTCAATTACCCAAACATAAACTGGGAGAACTACTCAAGTACTAACTCCCTTATCCAACGCTTCCTAGAATTTATAAACTCGAATGCCCTGGATCAACTGGTCAACACCCCAACCAGAGGGAACAACATATTGGACCTGGTCATCACCAACATGGGTGACCGGTGTATCACACCGGAGGTCAACCTCTCACTGTTTAGATCAGACCATAGACTAATCACTCTGGATATCGACATTCCGCCCCCACCCCCAATCAAGGAAACCACCATGAAAAACATTTCAAAAGCAAACTTCACATTACTTAAGAATGAGGTGAAAAGGTTCACAGCCGCCATGCTAAAGGACAATGCTGTCCAAGCTGCTGAAACCTTACAAAGGCACTCTATGAGCATCTGCAGGAATGCATGGATCATGCTATCCCAAGTAAAACCAAGACTCACTACTCCAAGAAAAGGAAACCAGTCTGGTGGACCCCTGCCATAAACAAGCTATACAACAGAAGGAGGAAACTAGTACAGAAAAGAGTAAAATCCCAAGAAGGAAAGACATCCTTGATCAGTATCATCAAGAAACTATGATCCCTCATTAAATCATCTAAGGCTAGTTTCGAAAGAAAAATTGCCAATGACTCCAAAGATAACCACAAAACGTTCTTTAGCTATGTCAAGAACCTAAGTGGAAACTCTCAGATCTGCTCTGAGTTAGTGCAGAATGGCACAAAATACACTGAACTGACTGATATTGCCAACATTCTGGCAGACAGGTTAAGTGCAAACTTCACCCCCCTCTCACCCCTAAAGGGCCCATAACCATACCAGAAGAATGTAGGGCCCCATCAATCACCAACACACTCTATCCAAAGCCAAAAACACAGCTTCAATGGGACCGGATGGTGTCTCAGGCTATGTCTTACAAGAGCTCCAAAATGAACTAACCCCTCACCTAAACACTCTGTTCAAACTCAGCCTCTGTACAGGCTATGTACCCACAGAGTGGCATACAGCAACAGTTATCCTGCTCCACAAAGGTGGAGCCACAATGGACCTTGGGAACTATTGCCCTATAAGCCTGACTAGCCTGGTCTGCAAGGCTATGGAACCCATCATCATGGAACTCATTAACAGAGACATTGGGAACCTCCAAACCTTGGACCCTACCCAGTCTGGCTTTGTTAAGGGCAGATCATGCCTCCTAAACCTGGTGGACTTCTTTGAGACAGTTACCAAGGCATTAGACGAGGGAAAGGAGGCCCACACAGCCTACCTAGACCTCGCAAAGACTTTCGACACTATTCCCCATTCTAGTATTATAGACAAGCTCACCAGCTTGAACATAACCCCAGACATCACTAGATGGGTTGCCAACTGGCTCATGGATAGAACCCACATGGTGAGAGTTGCAGGCTCTATGTCTGACTCTAAACCGGTTACATGTGGCATCCCCCAGGGCTCAGACCTAGGACCCCTCCTGTTCGGTATATACTTCTCAGAGGTACAGGCAAGCATAGGAGGACTATGACTGACCAAGTTCACAGACGACTGCAAACTAGGGGCCATAATTGGTTCTCCAGCTGATACAGACACCCTCCAGATGGGTCTCACTAAGACGGATACCTGGTGTCAAAATCATGGCCTCAAGCTAAATGCCAAAAAGTGCATACTCATCCCCTTTGGAAAAAACAAAGTACCCATGAACTACCACATAGATGGTAGTCTCCTAAATACAGAAAGTGTAATAAGGGATCTGGGGACCCAAGTAGATAGTGATCTCTCCTTTGACAATCATATTGCAAAGGTGGTTAGAAAATCCTTCTATGTGGCCCACCTAATTGCAAAAGGGCTCGCATCTAGAACAAAAGAGGTTATCGTGCCTCTCTACTCATCACTCATTAGATCCATCATAGAATACAATGCCACATTTGGGATGTACCTTACAAGACACCTGCAACAGCTGGAAAGACCACAAACGTACCTCACCAAGAGGATTACTGGCCTCAAACAGATGCCCTATGCAGCCCGACTCAAGAAACTCCAGCTGTACTCAGTTGCATACCACTTACTCAGAGGTGATCTCTGCCTGACATACAAGGCCATGTCCAACCTAGAATTGATGGACATGCTTCACCTAAAAAAAAAAAAAACAAATCCCAGAGAGCCACATGCTCTAGAGATATAAACCTCACCACAATGATAAATAGGACATGCTGGAGGGATAGATTCATATCCCAGAGACTCCCCATGCTTTGGAACAGGATTCCAATATACATCAGGCAGAGCCCCTCACTAACACTCTTCAAGAGAAACCTTGACGGGTGGATGGGAAACAGAAAATTTACCCTGGGGATCACTGCAGTGGCTCCTCTGGCCAGTGGTGCAGGGAACTAATGGCTCTGCTGGACAGAGGCACATGGAACTAATCTAAGGGGGTGGCAAAAGACAACACATTCTGGCTAGGCTTATAAATGCCCTTGGGCAGATAGCCTAGTACTTACCTATGAACCTATGAACCTATGTATCTGGACTAGACTAGTTACAGGAAAGGTGGGAAACAAGCACAGATGTGGGCTTTTAAACCAGTAAGTTGAAAGAGATGGAAAAACTGCCAAACGGCCAATAAACTACAATTTCTGGGCCAGAAACCACTATTGTGGTAGATAGGCTACCTAGTGCTTACCACTCTTACTGATAAGCTAGAAGGCTTCCCTCCAACTCAGAAAGGCTTTGGGGTCTCAGAAGCTTACAAACAGTCCTGGTTGCAGCAAATCTGTATCTGGACTAGACTAGTTACAGGAAAGGCAGGAAACAAGCTTAGAAAAAAATTTTTTTTTTTGGAAAGTGGAAAGGGAGAATGGAGAAACAGAAGATAATTCAAAATTAAGGACCTAAGTGTCATGCCCTTCACACATGTTCTCTCTGTATTAGGTAGAGTGAGCTAGTGACACTAGACTGGAATAGAGCTGGGATAGAGCTGAACAGATAGGACTGGTAGGAGTGTCTGAAGTCAAAATATGACCTCACTGTACTCGGTTGAGTGAGCAAATGAAATAGACCCAGGAGGAGTGTTCAAACACAAATTTACAGGAGGGGCAGGCAATTCCAAAGCCACCAAGATTAATATAAAAGCAAGAACAAGGAGGGTGGCTGGGAAACTAATTGCGGAAACAGAGAGAGACCACAGTATTCTATGAATCAATTAAACAGAAAAATAAATAACTACAGAGAGACACAGACACAATATTCAATGCAACAATTAAATAGACAGAAACATTAAATGCAGTACAAGCTTTAACACTGCAAGTTTGTACTTAACTCTGCTAGTAATGCAGTCGATTGTAGGTATGCAGCAGAAGCCAAACAACTCAGGTATTCAGCAGACTGTGCCAGAAAGCTGTACAAGGCTAGATAAAGGATATACCTTGGCATCAGGCCACATGAAAATGGTCTGCAGTGTGGCTCAGGGGTGTAGTGTCTAGATTGGCCCACACAGGTGGGTATTGTATTCACCATCCAGCCATCTGGGTTACTATTGTGGGTGGCCAGTGCTGTTCAATGCATGCCATGTATGTTTTTGATATTCCATGACATGGACGGTGTCTGGGATGTGCACACATCCCACATGCATGTTCTGTGACATGTGGAAGTGTACCTGGGGTGTCTGGGGCATGTTGTGTAGACAGATTGTTATCATCAGATGTGCCATTCCTGACTTCATGTGGTGAGAACTGGCAATGGACACCAGGTTGACCCTGCACCTACACTGACAGCATGATACAGGTATTTCCTGGTATCAGTTGCATCTGTCCATACAGGACATGTGTATAAGGCATGGCATGTCCTTTGTGGATAACATTTGTTGGCTCTACATTTGTTACAGGAGTCCAGTGGGGAACATAGCGAAGGAGCACTGTATGCAATGATTTGCCTATTATAGGGATGGGACAGGGTGCTATGTCCTCTGTAGCCCACTGCAATCACACCATGGTTACTATCTGTGGGCAATATGCAGGGAACTACCAACATAGTGGTTGTTGCCTAGCTGAGTGTATTTGTGCATGAGACATGGGTGGAGGGAGTTCTCTGGGTAATACAATAGTTGCCTATATTGTTTGCCAAGCCATGATGTCACATGTAGGGTTATGAATTGTCTACCCCAGCCTTTCTGGTGTTTGACATCTGTTATCCTTGTAAGGTGGACATTATGACATATAATAGGCCCACCATATAAGAAATTTGCAAAACCCATTCCACAATGAGTCCTGTTGTTACACAGTCACAGCTACCTCCACACAAAATACGTATGACAAACACACGCTCACACACACCAAGTCTCACAATTGCCATGTCTGGGATTAGAACTCCTACCTAGCTAGTACATCACAGTAGGTATTACTCAGTTATAGCACACACCATGCAGACTACTGGGCTACTCCTTCCCCAAAGGTGTATTTCAAAGTGAATGACATGAGCAGGCTTGCCAAAGTAGGGCAATGGGAGCTGTAGTGACTGTGAATGGCCTCAAAAGCATTTATCCCAACACAAACAAATACATAAACTATTACACTTGTCATGTCTGGGATTAGAACTCCTACCTATCTAGTACATCACGTGACAGCATTACACTTTTATAGTACATGCCACGGAGCTTACGGGGCTAGTTTTTCCCCAAAGGTGTATTTCAAAGTGAATGACATCAGCAGGCTTGCCAAAGTAGGGCAATGGAAGTTGTATTGACTGTGAATGGTCTCAAAAGCATCAATCCCAACACAGGCAAACAAACACACACACAAATGTTTACACTTGCTATGTCTGGGATTAGAACTCCTACCTAACTAGTGCATCACACTACAGCATTACACAGTTATAGCACACACCATGGAATTTACTGGGCTAGTCTTTCCCCAAAGGTATATTTCAAAGTGATTGACATCAGCAACCTTGTCAGGGTTGGGCAATGGAAAGTGTAGGTCATAGGTTCATAGGTTGGTACTAGGCTATCAGCCCTAGGGCCTATACATGCCTAGACATGAAAATTCCCTGGCTATGTCTTCCCACAATATTTACTTCCCTGGACCCCTGTCTAGCAGGGCAGCTGACATGATCCCTGGGGTCAATTTCCTATCTCCCATCCAATCATCCAGGTTCCTTTTGAAGAAGGCCAAAGAGGCATTCTGCTTGACATGTATGGTCAGTCTATTTCAGAGTCTGGGGAGTCTCTGGGTCAGAAGCACATTCTTCATTATGATGACAAGATTTGAATCCCTGGAGCATGTGGCTGTGAGGGTTTAGAATTTTTTAAGTGTAGCATGTTCAATAGCTGTGGGTTTGACATGGCATGGTATGTTAAGCAGAGATTGCTTCTGAGAACACAATATGTGACAGAGTATAGCTGGATGATTTTCAGATGGTCAGCATATGGCATCTAGTTTAGGCCTGTTATTCTTTTAGTGAGGTATGTCTGCAGGCTTTCTAGTTGCTGCAGATGTCTTGTGAGGTACATGCATAAAGGGCCATTGTAGTCTGTACTGGGTCTACTGAGAGATGACTACAGTGGGACAATGGCCTCCTTTTTCCTGGATGTAAAGCCCTTAGTGGTGAGGTGTGCCACATAGGTGGATGTCCTGACTGTTGTGGTGATGTGGCTATCAAAGGTGAGACCACTGTCCACCTGTGCCCCTAAGTCTCTTTTCACACTTTAGGTGTTTAGTGTACTGCCACCTATGTGGTACTTCACAGATACATGTCCCTTCCCAAAGGGGATAACTATAAAGTTGTTGGCATTGATCTTGAGGCCATGACTCAGGCACCAAGCATGTCTTTCTGTAAGGCCCTTCTGTAGGATATCCACATCATGTAGGGATTCAATATTGGCTCCCAGTATGCAGTCATCTGCAATCATTGTTTGCCAGAGTCCCTTACTATTAGACTGTACTTCAGAACAGTATATGCCAAACAAGGGCAGTGCCAGGACTGAACCCTAAGGTACTCAAACTGTCACTTGTCTGGGGCTGGGGTTGGTGTCACCTACATATACAGTGTGGGTTCTGTCAGTACAGCAGTTGGCAGCCCATCAGGTGACATAGGGATTAATGGCCAGCTTGATACATTTATCTATGATTCCAGACTGGGGATGTTGCCTATATTGTTTGCCAAGCCATGATGTCACATGTAGGGTATGGATTGTCTACCCCACATGTCTATAATTAAACTTCACCCCCCTCTCACCCCTAAAGGGCCCATAACCATACCAGAAGAATGTAGGGCCCCATCAATCACCAACACACTCTATCCAAAGCCAAAAACACAGCTTCAATGGGACCGGATGGTGTCTCAGGCTGTGTCTTACAAGAGCTTCAAAATGAACTAACCCCTCACCTAAGCACACTGTTCAAACTCAGCCTCTGTACAGGCTACGTACCCACAGAGTGGCATACAGCAACAGTTATCCTGCTCCACAAAGGTGGAGCCACAATGGACCCTGGGAACTATTGCCCTATAAGTCTGACTAGCCTGGTCTGCAAGGCTATGGAACCCATCATCATGGAACTCATTAACAGAGACATTGGGAACCTCCAAACCTTGGACCCTACCCAGTCTGGCTTTGTTAAGGGCAGATCATGCCTCCTAAACCTGGGGGACTTCTTTGAGACAATTACCAAGGCATTAGACGAGGGAAAGGAGGCCCACACAGCCTAACTAGACCTCGCAAAGACTTTCAACACTATTCCCCATTCGAGTATTATAGACAAGCTCACCAGCTTGAACATAAACCCCTACATCACTAGATGGGTTGCCACCTGGCTCATGGATAGAACCCACATGGTGAGAGTTGCAGGCTCTACGTCCGACTCTAAACCGGTTACATGTGGCATCCCCCAGGGCTCAGACCTAAGACCCCTCCTGTTCGGTATATACTTCTCAGAGGTACAGGCAAGCATAGGAGGACTATGACTGACCAAGTTCACAGACGACTGCAAACTAGGGGCCATAATTGGTTCTCCAGCTGATACAGACACCCTCCAGATGGGCCTCACTAAGACGGATACCTGGTGTCAAAATCATGGCCTCAAGTTAATGCCAAAAAGTGCATACTCATCCCCTTTGGAAAAAACAAAGTACCCACGAACTACCACATAGGTGGTCGTCTCCTAAATACAGAAAGTGTAATAAGGGATCTGGGGACCCAAGTAGATAGTGATCTCTCCTTTGACAATCATATTGCAAAGGTGGTTAGAAAATCCTTCTATGTGGCCCACCTAATTGCAAAAGGGCTTGCATCTAGAACAAAAGAGGTTATCGTGCCTCTCTACTCATCACTCATTAGATCCATCATAGAATACAATGCCACATTTGGGATGTACCTTACAAGACACCTGCAACAGCTGGAAAGACCACAAACATACCTCCCCAAGAGGATTACTGGCCTCAAACAGATGCCCTATGCAGCCCGACTCAAGAAACTCCAGCTGTACTCAGTTGCATACCACTTACTCAGAGGTGATCTCTGCCTGACATACAAGGCCATGTCCAACCTAGAATTGATGGACATGCTTCATCTAAAAAAAAAACAAATCCCAGAGAGCCACATGCTCTAGAGATATAAACCTCACCACAATGATAAATAGGACATGCTGGAGGGATAGATTCATATCCCAGAGACTCCCCATGCTTTGGAACAGGATTCCAATATACATCAGGCAGAGCCCCTCACTAACACTCTTCAAGAGAAACCTTGACGGATGGATGAGAAACAGAAAATTTACCCTGGGGATCACTGCAGTGGCTCCTCTGGACAGTGGTGCAGGGAACTAATGGCTCTGCTGGACAGAGGCACATGGAACTAATCTAAGGGGGTGGCAAAAGACAACACATTCTGGCTAGGCTTATAGATGCCCTTGGGCAGATAGCCTAGTACTTACCTATGAACCTATGAACCTATGTATCTGGACTAGACTAATTACAGGAAAGGTGGGAAACAAGCACAGATGTGGGCTTTTAAACCAGTAAGTTGAAAGAGATGGAAAAACTGCCCAAATGGCCTATAAACTACAATTTCTGGCCCAAAAACCACTCTTGTGGTAGATAGGCTACCTAGTGCTTACCACTCTTACTGATAAGCTAGAAGGCTTCCCTCCAACACAGAAAGGCTTTGGGGTCTCAGAAGCTTACAAACAGTCCTGGTTGCAGCAAATCTGTATCTGGACTAGACTAGTTACAGGAAAGGCAGGAAACAAGTTTAGAAAATTTTTTTTTTTTTTGGAAAGTGGAAAGGGAGAAGGGAGAAACAGAAGATAATTCAAAATTAAGGACCTAAGTGTCATGCCCTTCACACATGTTCTCTCTGTATTAGGTAGAGTGAGCTAGTGACACTAGACTGGAATAGAGCTGGGATAGAGCTGAACAGATAGGACTGGTAGGAGTGTCTGAAGTCAAAATATGATCTCACTGTACTCGGTTGAGTGAGCAAATGAGATAGACCCAGGAGGAGTGTTCAAACACAAATTTACAGGAGGGGCAGGCAATTCCAAAGCCACCAAGATTAATATAAAAGCAAGAACAGGGAGGGTGGCTGGGAAACTAATTGCGGAAACAGAGAGAGACCACAGTATTCTATGAATCAATTAAACAGAAAAATAAATAACTACAGAGAGACACAGACACAATATTCAATGCAACAATTAAATAGTCAGAAAAATTAAATGCAGTACAAGCTTTAACACTGCAAGTTTGTACTTAACTCTGCTGGTAATGCAGTCGATTGTAGGTATGCAGCAGAAGCCAAACAACTCAGGTATTCAGCAGACTGTGCCAGAAAGCTGTACAAGGCTAGGTAAAGGGTATACCTTGGCATCAGGCCACATGACAATGGTCTGCAGTGTGGCTCAGGGGTGTAGTGTCTAGATTGGCCCACACAGGTGGGTATTGTATTCACCATCCAGCCATCTGGGTTACTATTGTGGGGGGCCAGTGCTGTGCAATGCATGCCATGTATGTTTTTGATATTCCATGACATGGACGGTGTCTGGGATGTGCACACATCCCACATGCATGTTCTGTGACATGTGGAAGTGTACCTGAGGTGTCTGGGGCATGTTGTGTAGACAGATTGTTATCATCAGATGTGCCATTCCTGACTTCATGTGGTGAGAACTGGCAATGGACACCAGGTTGACCTTGCACCTACATTGACAGCATGATACAGGTATTTCCTGGTATCAATTGCATCTGTCCATACAGGACATGTGTATAAGGCATGGCATGTCCTTTGTGGATAACATTTGTTGGCTCTACATTTGTTACAGGAGTCCAGTGAGGAACATAGCGAAGGAGCACTGTATGCAATGATTTGCCTATTATAGGGATGGGACAGGGTGCTATGTCCTCTGTAGCCCACTGCAATCACACCATGGTTACTATCTGTGGGCAATATGCAGGGAACTACCAACATAGTGGTTGTTGCCTAGCTGAGTGTATTTGTGCATGAGACATAGGTGGAGGGAGTTCTCTGGGTAATACAATGGTTGCCTATATTGTTTGCCAAGCCATGATGTCACATGTAGGACTATGAATTGTCTACCCCAGCCTTTCTGGTGTTTGACATCTGTTATCCTTGTAAGGTGGACAATGTGACATATAATAGGCCCACCATATAAGAAATTTGCAAAACCCATTCCACAATGAGTCCTGTTGTTACACAGTCACAGCTACCTCCACACAAAATACGTATGACAAACACACGCTCACACACACCAAGTCTCACAGTTGCCATGTCTGGGATTAGAACTCCTACCTAGCTAGTACATCACAGTAGGTATTACTCAGTTATAGCACACACCATGGAGACTACTGGGCTACTCCTTCCCCAAAGGTGTATTTCAAAGTGAATGACATGAGCAGGCTCGCCAAAGTAGGGCAATGGGAGCTGTAGTGACTGTGAATGGCCTCAAAAGCATTTATCCCAACACAAACAAATACATAAACTATTACACTTGTCATGTCTGGGATTAGAACTCCTACCTACCTAGTACATCACATGACAGCATTATGCTTTTATAGTACACGCCACAGAGCTTACTGGGCTAGTTTTTCCCCAAAGGTGTATTTCAATGTGAATGACATCAGCAGGCTTGCCAAAGTAGGGCAATGGAAG
Organism: Protopterus annectens; assembly: GCF_019279795.1. NCBI lineage: Eukaryota > Metazoa > Chordata > Ceratodontiformes > Protopteridae > Protopterus > Protopterus annectens. The sequence goes on from NC_056732.1 coordinate 909,089,601, forward strand.
TTGTATTGACTGTGAATGGTCTCAAAAGCATCAATCCCAACACAGGCAAACAAACACACACACAAATGTTTACACTTGCTATGTCTGGGATTAGAACTCCTACCTAACTAGTGCATCCCACTACAGCATTACGCAGTTATAGCACACACCATGGAATTTACTGGGCTAGTCTTTCCCCAAAGGTATATTTCAAAGTGATTGACATCAGCAACCTTGTCAGGGTTTGGCAATGGAAAGTGTAGGTCATAGGTTCATAGGTTAGTACTAGGCTATCAGCCCTAGGGCCTATACATGCCTAGACATGAAAATTCCCTGGCTATGTCTTCCCACAATATTTACTTCCCTGGACCCCTGTCTAGCAGGGCAGCTGACATGATCCCTGGGGTCAATTTCCTATCTCCCATCCAATCATCCAGGTTCCTTTTGAAGAAGGCCAAAGAGGCATTCTGCTTGACATGTATGGGCAGTCTATTTCAGAGTCTGGGGAGTCTCTGGGTCAGAAACACATCCTTCCAGCATGTATTCTTCATAATGATGACAAGATTTGAATCCCTGGAGCATGTGACTGTGAGGGTTTAGAATTTTTTAAGTGTAGCATGTTCAATAGCTGTGGGTTTGACATGGCATGGTATGTTAAGCAGAGATTGCTTCTGAGAACACAATATGTGACAGAGTATAGCTGGATGATTTTCAGATGGTCAGCATATGGCATCTAGTTTAGGCCTGTTATTCTTTTAGTGAGGTATGTCTGCAGGCTTTCTAGTTGCTGCAGATGTCTTGTGAGGTACATGCATAAAGGGCCATTGTAGTCTGTACTGGGTCTACTGTGAGATGACTACAGTGGGACAATGGCCTCCTTTTTCCTGGATGTAAAGCTCTTAGTGGTGAGGTGTGCCACATAGGTGGATGTCCTGACTGTTGTGGTGATGTGGCTATCAAAGGTGAGACCACTGTCCACCTGTGCCCCTAAGTCTCTTTTCACACTTTAGGTGTTTAGTGTACTGCCACCTATGTGGTACTTCACAGATACATGTCCCTTCCCAAAGGGGATAACTATAAAGTTGTTGGCATTGATCTTGAGGCCATGACTCAGGCACCAAGCATGTCTTTCTGTAAGGCCCTTCTGTAGGATATCCACATCATGTAGGGATTCAATATTGGCTCCCAGTATGCAGTCATCTGCAATCATTGTTTGCCAGAGTCCCTTACTGATAGACTGTACTTCAGAGCAGTATATGCCAAAAAAGGGCAGTGCCAGGACTGAACCCTAAGGTACTCAAACTGTCACTTGTCTGGGGCTGGGGTTGGTGTCACCTACATATACAGTGTGGGTTCTGTCAGTACAGCAGTTGGCAGCCCATCAGGTGACATAGGGATTAATGACCAGCTTGATACATTTATCTATGATTCCAGACTGGGGGATGGTGTCAAAGGCCTTGGCAAAGTCTGGAGAGGCTGTGTGAACCACCTTACCCTCATCCACAGCTCTGGAGATGGATTCACAGTTGTCAATCAGGTTGAGGTGACATGATCAGCCCTTCACAAACCCAATCTGGTTGGGGTCCAGTGTTTGCAGGTTGCCAATGTCTTTGTTTTAATTTCCATGATAATACATTCCATGGCCTTGCAGATCAGGCACCTCATACTACTGGGGCTGTAGTTCCCAGGATCCAAGATGGATTCCCCCCTTGTGGACAGGGATAACTGTAGCTGTGCACCACACAGTGGGCATGAAGCCTGAAGTGTGGCTACAATTAGACATGGCACGTAGGTGAGGTGCCAGTTCATTTTGTAGCTCATGTAGTACACATCCTGGGATGTTGACTGGACCCATCGCTGCTGTTGTCTTAGCTCTGGATAGTGTGGGTTTACTGATGTGGCCATTATTACCAGAATCTGGCAATCTTTCCATGTTGAGATGGGCCCTTCCAGGGGTTGGAGGGGGGTGCAGTTGGCACTGAACCGATCTGCTAGGATATTGGCAATATCCTTGGTAGCAGTATATTTAATACCATCCTATTGTATCTCAGAGCAAATCTGAGCATTTCCATTTAGATTCCTGACATAGCTATTGAATGGCTTGCTGTTGTCTTTGGCATCTTTGGCTATATTATGTTCATAACAAGCTTTGGTGGATGTTATGAGGGATCTCAGCTTCTTACTGTGACTGGTAAGGGAGTATTTTGCATCCTGGAAATTCCCCCATTTCTGCAACAGTTTCCTCCTATTTTTGTACAGTATGTTTATGGCAGGGGGCCACCTCATTGGCTTCCTTTTTTGGTGGGGAGCATCTTGGTCCTATATTGGATGGCACGATTCATGCATAAGTGGATGTACTCATACAGTGCCTGCATGTAGGATTCAGTAGTCATCCTTTCAGTTCCCATCTGCATGGGTGTCATGATGTTATTCACATCTGACATGTAGCATGACGACTTTGGAGATGTGTGTTATGGAGGTTTCCTTACTGGGGTGTGGGGGAGGGATGTTGATGTTAAGGGTGATTAGCTCATGGGCAGACCTTTTCCCCGATGGGGAGACCATAGGTGTGGTGGATTGATTTCCCATGTTGGTAATGACCAGGTCTAAGGTATTTGATCCCATGGTGGGACTATGGGTTACCTTATCCAGGGCATTGAGAAATTTGACTGCCAAGAACCGTTAGGCACACATGTTAGTACACAAGTATTTTTCCCAGTTAATGGCAAGGTAGTGTAAGTCACCCAGTATTAGGGTGTTTGGTTGTATCATAATATTTCCCAGTATGTTTCACAAGCTGTAGTGGGAATCATGGGGCATGGTGGGGGATCTGTAGCAAGCTATAAAATTTGGATTGCAGTCTGACCTAGTGTTAGTTGCACCAAGGGTATTTCAGACAAATTCTGTTGGGCAAGTAGCCTGGTGGTGTGAATATCCTTGGTGAATATGGACACTCCTCCACCTTTATTGTTTTGGTCCTGGATTGGTGGCCAACAGGTGTAGTGAGAGCTGTACCTGGTATTGCAGGGGTGCTCTCTGGTGCCTTGGATCAGGTCTCTGTTGCTGCACAGATATTGCTGTTCTCCATTTTAGGTGTGCCTAGTGACTGTGAATGGCCACAAAAACATTGATCCCTACACACACACACACACACACACACACACACACACACACACACACACACACACACACACACACACACACACACAGTTTCACAGTTGCCATATCTGGGAATAGGACTCCTACCTAACTAGTATATCACACAACAGCATTACACAGTTATAGCACACAGCACAGAGCTTACTGGGCTACACCTTCCCCAAAGGTGCATTTCAAAGTGAATGACATCAGCAGGCTAGCCAAAGTAGGGCAATGGAAGTTGTAGTGACTGTGAATGGCCTCAAAAACATTGATCTCTACACAAATAAACATACAAAGTTCTACAATTGCCATGTTTGGGAATGGAACTCCTACCTAACTAGTACATCACACTACAGCATGACACAGTTATAGGATGCACCATGGTGATTACTGGGTTATGCTTTCCCCAAAGGTGCATTTCAAAGTGGATGAAATCAACAGCCCTGCCAAAGTAAGGCATTTGAAATTGTAGTGAGTGTGAATGGCCTCAAAATCATTGATTCCTACACATACACACACACACACACACACACACACACACACACACACACACACACACACACACACACACACACACACACACACACACAGTTTCCATGTCTAGGATTAGAATTCCTACCTTACTAGTATATCACACTACATCATTACACAGTTATAGGATGCACCACAGAAATTATTGGGGTAGTTAACCCCCAAAGGTGTTGTGAAGACTGATAGAGATGGGTGAAGGCTGCCAGCCTAGCCAGACAGAATTTGATACATAATTCTGGATTTGTAAATATAAATGTAAAATATAGGCTTGTGTAAAGAAAACACTGTAAAATGTGAACTTCAAGATTATAGCAACATTGCCATCTGCTGTAAGGAAAACTAAGCCAAGCATTTCAAATGTTCTTTGAAATTAAAATTATGTTTTATATGTCCTTTGAAGTTAGAATTTGGAATCGATGAGTCTGGAGTAAGCATCCTGCCTATTGTTTTAAGGTTAAAGTTAATGACCAGAATTTACATCTGGAATGTCCTTTATTGCTCTAAGTATAAAATAATGTAAATGTAGTTTCTGTGGCCTGGGAACCAGGAAAGTGTAATCAAATGATGTAATGTTTTATCAGAACTGCAGTTTCACTTTAAACAGTGAAAACCAGAAATTATTAAGCATTTTTGTCTTGGCATCCATCTCATCAGCACTCTGCCTGTCTCTTAAGTAAGTTATCTTAGAAATATATTTTTTGTAGAAATAGCTAGGACTATAAAGATTAGACTAAGTGTTTTTCTGTTATGTCAGAACTGTACTACTGAATTATTTTAAGTTTATGTGTGATCTCTGAACTCTTGAATAGCACTGTGGTGTAGTAGTATTGTCTTGTGTTTTAATTATTTACTATTAAATATTTTAAAACATTTTACCTGTGGCTGGTTTGTGTAGAGACAAGTTAAGCTCTAGAGTACATTGCATATTTATAGAGTTTATTGTGCAAGACCACTCTAATAAGCCTTAGACTGTTTAGTCACACTTAACAATTGGATAATAATATTGCACAGTAATAAATCAGCCACACAGTGAATACTCAGAGTTCAGATCACAATTGTATTATTTCTTTTGTTAGCTTAGTTAGTCAGGGTGAGCAGGCAGCATGTCAGCAGAGGAGTATGGAAAGCTGACAAGAGCCAGCTGGTGGATATGTGCCAGGCTAGAGGACTGGTGCATGGAAACCTGACTAAGGCAGACCTGATTGCAGCCTTGGTTACAGCTGCATCAGAAAACAGCATCCAGGAGGACAATCAGACTGGCAGTGGAGATACAATATCCTTGGAGAATGGATAGCTCGACCTTTCTGTAAAGGAAAATCAGACTGGCAGTGGAGATACAATATCCTCGGAAAAAGGGCAGCTCAACCTTTCTGCATTGGACTTAAAAATCCAGCTGGAGCTAAAGAGACTTGAGTTGGAGGCCAGGCGTTCGGAAATACAAGCCAAAGATAAGGAATGTCAGAAAAGGTATGAGAGGGAAATGCTGACTCTTTGCAAGAGTCATGGAGGTAATGGGGAAGGGAGTAACTGGACCCCAGAAGCACAACAGGTGAGTAAATGTTTTCCGCAATTTTAAGAGGGGGATAAGTTTGATAGTTTCATTCATATGTTTGAGAGGGTATGCAAACAGTATAGTGTTGACCAAAGGCTCTGGGTATGGTCCTGACCCGCTTAGTCCATGGGAAATCTGTAACTTTTTTATCAAAATGCCTGACTCTGTCTGTTTTGATTATACTGCTGTAAAAAAATGTATTTTAGAATGTTTTAAGCTAACACCTAAAATGTATATGAAAAAGTTTTGTGTATAGGAAAAAGTTTTGTGAACATAGACGCAAGGCAGATGAAATTGTGTGTGAATATGTTGCTGAACTGAGCACTTAATTTCATAGGCTGGATGAGTGGATGTCAGGTCACTACTTTTAAAGGGCTGGCAGACCTTTTGGTGAGGGAACAAGTCCTTAGCACTTTGCCTGAGGACATGAGGATCTGGTTAGCTGATACACAATGTGCTACTTCAGAGGAGTTGGGGAAGAAGGGATACCTATACCTGGCTAGCAGGGCAGCCCTGCACAGGAAGGGGACCCCCAGTACTGCTCATGTGTCTAAAGGAACCCATGGTGAGCAACATAGACTGCCACAACATAATCTGCCAGTAGCAGGGGGAAAGCTACTAGTCCAGGTACACATCTAGGAGCTAGGGTTAAATGTTTTGAATGTAAGCAGTGGGGCAATATGGCTTACAGGTGTCCCCAGAGGCAATGTGAGGAACCAAAGGTGAGGGAGCCAGTAAGTGGGAAAGACAAAATGCCAATAGTAGGTTGGCTTTAGACAACAGGGGTATGGAACTACCATCTTGCAGATATCCTGAGAGGGAAGGATTTGGATGAGGCAGTACCATGTACTTATGCAGTTACATGCGGTCAGGCTAGTAGACAATCATGTGGGTCTGGTAGCCTGGGGGAGACCCAGACAGACTGCATACTTGCAGCCAGGACTGGTGAGGTGGTTACTTCAGGGAGTGGGCTATGCTGTAGTAGTAAGACTGAATGTGAGCCACAGCTGCCTGTGTGTACGGATGGTCCCTTGGACAGAGTGACTGCAAAGGTAGAGGTAAGTAGTAGTACCCAGGCTGACAGTGAGGCACCACTATCAGAGGATACCAGACTTCCTGTGGAAGGGGAGCAGGGAAGGGTTAAAAAGAGAGAGTTGAGAGAGGCTCAGCTCTCAGACTCCACATTGCAAGGCCTGAGGCAGGTAGCTAGGGAGGCACCTGATTCTCAAGGAAAGGGGGAATCTATATACTGGGACAAAGGGTTACTATACAGAGAGTGGACTCCTGAGGAAGGGCTAGAAGGTGAGAGATTACAACAGTTGGTAGTACCTAGAGCTTACCATCTGGCACTTCTAGCTATAGCCCATAATATTCCCTTTGCAGGTCATATGGGCATAAAACGTACAAAGAGGTATATTATGCAGAACTTCTATTGGCCTGAAATTTTCAGAGCTGCAACAGGGTACTGCAGGACCTGTGAGCACTGCCAAAAGGTAGGCAAGGCAGGAGACAAGGTGAGAGCTCCTTTGATGCCTTTGCCTGTGATTGAGGAACCATTTCAGTGGGTAGCTATGGATATTGTGGGTTCTCTGAGTACCCCAAGTTCCACAGGGAAAGCGTATATACTAGTGGTAGTGGATTATGCTACACGATACCCTGAGGCAGTGGCTTTGTCCTCCATTGAGGCAGAGAAGGTGGCAAATGTTTTGTTAGAGATTTTCGGCAGGGTGGGTTTCCCAAAAGAAATACTGTCTGACAGAGGTGCCAATTTCATGTCAGACCTGCTGGCTTGTCTGTGGAAGTCCTGTGGGGTGAAGCACATGAAGATCACCCCCTACCATCCTCAGACTAATAGTCTTGTTCAGAGGTTAAACTCTACAATCAAGTCCATGCTATGGGCAATTGCAGATCAGATTAAGAGGGAGTGGGACAAATATTTGCCCCATCTGTTGCTTGCTTACAGAAACGTTCCCCAGGAATCCACAAGGTTTTCACCATTTGAGTTGCTCTATGAGCATAGGGTGAGGGGACCTCTTGATTTAATTCGAAATGAGTGGGAAGGTGAGTGTGAGTCTCACAAGGAGTCTATTGTGGCATACGTCATAAACCTTAGGACAAGGCTTAGGGACCTCATGGGCTTGGACCAGGAGAACCTGGCAGAAGCCCAACAACAGTAAAAGGTGTGGTATGACAGGAATGCTCAAGCTAGAGAGTATGCTGTGGGGCAGCAGGTAATGATTCTCATTCCTGTCAGATGCAACAAGCTACAAGCAGTTTGGGAGGGTCCCTACAAGGTGGTAAGAAAGGTAAGTGATGTTAACTACATTGTAGAACTGCTAGGCAGAAGGCAGGGGCACAAATTGTACCATGTTAACATGATGAAACCTTACCATGATAGGGAGGCCCTTGTGCTGAGCATTTGCAGTGGATTGCAGGAGGAGTTTGAGGGAGAGCTGGGGACTGATCTCCTCAGTGAGGCTCGGGCTGACACCTCAGTGGAAGGGGTAGCAATATCCCAGCAGCTATCTCCTACCCACGTTCAAGAAATTCAAGCAGTGTTGCAGGAATTTGGGAACATGTTCAATGGGGACTGATCTCCTCAGTGATGCTCGGGCTGACATGTCAGTGGAAGGGGTAGCAATGTCCCAGCAGCTATCTCCTACTCAGTTTCGAGAAATTCAAGCAGTGTTGCAGGAATTTGGGGACATGTTCACTGGGAAACCAGGGTGCACCCACCTGGTGCAGCACCAGATGGATACAGTATCCCAAAGGCCTATTAGGCAGGCCCGTTATAGGGTGCCTGATAGAGTCAGACAGACTCTGAGGGAAGAGGTACAGGAGATGTTGGAACTAGGGATGATTCAAGAGTCCAACAGTCCCTGGGCCTTCCAAGTGGTGCTGGTGCCAAAGAAGGATGGCAGCACCAGGTTCTGTGTGGATTACAGGAAATTAAATAGTCACACAGAGTTGGATGCTTACCCCATGCCTAGGACAGATGAGGCCGTAGAGCAGTTGGGTGGGGCTATGTATCTTACAACCATTGATCTTACCAAGGGTTACTGGCAGGTGCCCTTGACTCCCAGGGCTAGAGAGAAGTCATTCTTTGTGACTCCTTTTGGCTTGTATGAGTTCACAAATATGCCCTTTGGGCTGAAGAATGCCCCAGCAACTTTTCAGAGGCTGGTAGATAATATCCCAGCAAGAACAGGAGGGTTTGCCCTTGCTTACCTAGATGATATTGCCATCTACCCATTCCTGGCCACAGCACCTTCAGCATGTCAGGGAGGTGCTGGGCAGACTACAGAGGGCAGGGTTGACCATTAAGCCGAGCAAATGCTATGTGGGTATGGCAGAGGTCTCTTACCTAGAACATAGAATGGGGAGTGGTAAGATAAGGCCAGAACCTGCCAAAGTGGAAGCCATTCAAGCATGGCCTGTTCCTGTTACTATAAAGCTCGTGAGGGCATTCTTAGGGACAGTAGGGTACTACAGAAAGTTTGCCCCTAGTTATAGTACCAGAGCTGCTCCCCTGACAGACCTGACAAGGAAGAACAGGGCAGATAAGGTAGTGTGGATGCCAGCATGTGAGCAGGCATTCCAGAAGCTTAAAGAAGCTTTGGGAGGACCCCCTGTGTTAGCCAGTCCAGATTACAGAAAATAATTTGTTGTGCTAGTGGATGCTTCTAACCATGAGGTGGGGGCTGTACTTAGCCAGATTTCTTCAGGGGGGGAAGAGCACCCAGTGGTTTATCTCAGTCGTAGGCTCCAGCCCAGGAAGGAATGCTATGCAGCTGTAGAAAAGGCATGTCTAGTCATAGTGTGGGCACTGCAGAAACTTCAACCTTATCTGTATGGAAGAAAATTCACTGTAATGATAGAGCACAACACTCTAACATGGTTAAACAGAGCCAGTCAGCAAAATGCCAAGTTGCTAACATGGAGCCTGGGGTTGCAAGCATATGATATGTCAGTGCAGCACCACAGTGGGAGTAGCAATGCCAATGTAGATGGTCTCTCAAGACAGGGAATGGGGTGAGGTACATTAGATAGACCTAACCCTCTCAAGCGGCATATATCAAGGGTCACTTGAAAAACTAGCATGAGTTCTCCAGGGGGGAGAGATGTGAAGACTGGTAGAGATAGGTGAAGGCAGCCAGCCTAGCCAGAATTTGATACATAATTATGGCATTTATAACTATAAATGTAAAATACAGGCTTGTGTTCTTAAATGAAAGAAACTGTAAAATGTGAACTTCAAGATTATAGCAACATTGCCATCTGCTGTAAGCACTACTAAGCCAAGCATTTCAAATGTTCTTTGAAATTAAATGATGTTTTATATGTCCTTTGAAGTTAGAATTTGGAGTCGATGACTCTGGGGTAAGCATCCTACCTATTGTTTTAAGGCTAAAGTTAATGACCACAATTTACATGTTTAATGTCCTTTATTGATCCAAGTGTAAAATAATGTAAATGTTGTTTCTGTGGCCTGAAAACTAGGAAAGTGTAAACAAATGATTTAATGTTTTATCAGAACTGCAGTTTCAATTTAAACAGTGAGAACTAGAAATTATTAAGCATTTTTGTCTTGATATCCATCTCAGCAGCACTATGCCTGTGTCTTAAGTAAGTTATCTTAGAAGTATGCTTTCTTGTAGAAATAGCTAGGACTATAAAGATTAGACTAAGTGTTTTTCTTGTTATGTCAGAACTGTACTACTGAATTACTTTAAGTTTCTGTGTGATCTCTGAACTCTTGAATAGCACTGTGGTGTAATAGTATTGTCTTGTGTTTTAATTATTTATTATTAAATATTTTAAAACATTTTACCTGTGGCTGGTTTGTGTAGAGACAAGTTAAATTCTAGAGTACATTGCATATTTATAGAGTTTATTGTACAAGGCCACTCTAATAAACCTTAGACTGTTTAGTAACACTTACCAATTGGATAATAATATTGCACAGTAATAATTGGACACCCTTTTAAGGGCCTTTGGGTAGCTGATAATTATTAACTGGTGGTGGCAGTAATTGCTACCATATAGTCTGGGTAAAGAGGCACAGATGGAGAATCTGTGTCAACCTTTCTAAGGAGTGTCTGTGAAGTTGTATAAATACTTATCTCAAAGTGTGTGTATATGTCAGCTACTTGTGCATGGACACAAAGCACTGGTTGGACAGAGAGGGTACTGAAGGTTAGCATGCCAGCTAGGCTGAGATCTGGACCCATTAGTTGTGCCAGTGGGGAGTCTTACTGGGGACCTGGGGAGCAAGGGAGCAACCAGCCCCAGACTGACTGTGATATCTGTGTGCACTTAAGGGAAATAGTACTTTACATTGTGTATTTGTTATCCATTTTTCTCATATGAGATGCCCTTTCTGGTGTTAGTGGTGAGGATTGAGGCTCCTTGATTGCTGGGCCAGTGCATGGGCATCACAGGTGTATTTCAAAGTGAATTACATCAGCAGCCCTGCCAATGTAGGGCATTTGAAATTTTAGTGAGTGTGAATGGTCTCAAAAGCATTAATCCATGCACAGACAAACACAAATACACAGCTGTCATGTCTGGGATTAGAACTCCTACCCAATTAGTATATCACACTACAGCATTATGCAGTTATATGATGCACCACATAGATTACTGGTCTAATCTTTCCCCAAAGGTGTATTTCAAAGTGAATAAAATCAGCAACTCTGCCAAAGTAAGGAATTTGAAATTGTAGTGAGTGTGACTGGCCTCAAAAGCATTGATCCCTACACAGACAAGCACACACACAGATGCCATGTCTGGGATTAGAACTCTTACATAACTAGTACATCACACTATAGCATTATGCAGTTATAGCACACACCACAGAGCTTACAGAGGTACTCCTTCTCCAAAGATGTATTTCAAGATGAGGACATCAGCAGGTTTCCCATAGTAGGGCAATGGGGAGTGCAGTGTGTGTGTGTGCATGGACCATAACCCATTCATCTAGAAGCAGACACATAACACTTAGGCAAACACAGGTTTCTATTCCATAGGTATGTGTATACAACTGCTAGATGACTACTGACTTGTACAGTCGTGTTACACAGTTAGCACAAGCACCACAGACACTATAGTGCTGAGGGATGCCAGAGGCAAATGTCTACAGTGATTGACATTTGCACATCATGTAGTTTTAGCCAATTGGATGTGTGCTGGGTGGGACAGGCCTCATGATGGGAGCCTTTTGTCATTGTCTGTCACTCTCTTCCACACATCTATGTATGTGTAATTTTGGCCTATTATAGTGTGTTGTCCTTGGATATATGTGTGTATTCCTATCCAATGTGTGTGCAAAGCATGACTGGTGTGTACTGAGGAGTGTATGCACAAACATATGTGACTGTCAGATATGTATAGTCCACTGTTATTGACAGACATGGGCTTCATTTCTCTAAGTGTGTGAGCATGCCCAGTATGACCTTTCAGTATTTTGTTGTCAGACATGGCCTTCATTTCTCTAAGTTTGGGAGCATGCCCAGTATGACCTTCTGTATTGAATGTGTGAATCCATTCAAGGTAGGTAGTAATCCAGTGCAGGCTTTTGTGTTCTACACCTACAGCTAGCAACCTGCTTCTGCAGAATATCTGTAGATCAGTTGACAATATGGGGTCAAAATGGGCAAAGGATAGTGGGTTAATCTAGGTAATTGTGTCTGTGCTGCTTCTGCTACATGGTTTTGGTGTTAGCAGAGAAATTCAGACATATGTACTGTTTTACACTGTGATGTTTTATGCCATCAAGTCATCAAGTACTGTCAGGTATACATATTTTCTTGCAGTGATGTCCTGGGGAACACAGGGTGAATTCAGCTGTGTACAGTATTGTGGTCTGCAGCCTACATATTCTTGCACAATTGTGCCATTCTGGAGGGGAAAATGCAGACACTTTCTGCTGGGTCTGTGTAAATGGTTCTGCACCTTGGTACAGTGGTGGCTGAGGATCCCATGCTTGCACATCCATCGATGTGACAGTATGGCCATATCCTGCTGTGGCCATACCTCACAGTTGTACATAGGTTACCCAGAGGCAGGGTTCATAATTCTGGGCATTACCCCTTCACATTGTGGTTTACGAGCAGGTTTGTAGCCACCCATTCCTGTGTTTGCAGGCAGGGATAGTATGTGCACACGGCTGAGTTTTGGACTTTACACACTCCATGCCTCCCATGCTTCTACCCCCCCTCTATTATTCTATCCTCTTCCAAACATTATGCAAACATTATCTGATAAGTTCCCTATAGTTATCACCTCATCCTAGCAGTAATTTGGTGTTGGTCTACAGTTCATGCAGTAGGACATGGTGGACATGTTACTGGGATTTGTCCACATGGCCTTGCACTTGGGATCTGTGGACTGTGTTATGCTGTTATTTGGGAGCCCATAACATAACATACATTGGCAGTGTGGGTGAGACACAGGCCTTTGGCAGAGGACTGTAGGTTATTTTGTAGTGATGCAGGCCAGCTGTAGCAGGCCATTGCATTGTGTCACTCCTAAAGTCCCAGACTGCAATATACTATATTCCCCTGGGGTGACAGGGTAGGTGTGCAATACTTTCTGTTATTATTGATCCAGTGGTGTGAATGCTGGCAGGGTGCTGCTTACAGCTAGGGACACACCGGCATGGGACACCTGTTCTGCATGCTGCATTCTTTGGCTATTGCTATACAGAGGTGGGGGTCATATTGTACTCATTCCCAACAGCAGGGATAAGACCAGATAGGTATCTGTGGGTGATGGTGGGGTGAGCTGGGTGAATGTGTGCTATGGACACTACTTGCATTTGACTCGCAGATATGCATGGGGCATTCCACTTATGCTGGATTGTGCAGGGACATCAACTGTTTCTCAATACTTCATACTTGTGACCTTTGTGGTCTGCCAGTGTTTGGCCAGATGACATTGGTATTCCCTACTACAAGCCAACCTAATTTACTGCGAACCTGTATGTACAATTCCAAAGGTGTGTCCATTTGACAGTAACATATTATACACTGTCTGTCTGGGGTACTTCCCCCTGTGTACTGTTTATATGTCTGGGCCCACATTCATGCCATGTCTAGCCTTCAGATGGTGACACATATTACTTCCAAACATTTACTATGGCTTACTGCTGGAATGTGCTTTGCGTGGATTCATTATTTTTGGCACTGCAGTTGTGAGAACTTGGCCTTGTCCTCAGTAGTACTGGCCCAATGGCCACCAGGACAAACCACGCCATGCCTACATACTGACTAGTCTCACACAATATACAGCACTCACAAACCTAACACACACAGCCCTGCATATTGTACACATGCTACAATCTATCCTGCTACTTTGGCCAGCTCAGGTAATCTGTGCTCCACTGTTATTATACTTACACATACATGTTACTACATTTCTACATAGGATTTGGGGGGGGGGGGCACACCTGAGACTTGTACACATTTGCTATGACTGTACTGGTATTTGAGGTACTCCATTTCATTCTGTATTCTGACTTATCATGCTGACTAGAGACATATCAGTGTACTACAATTCTTAGGTTTGATTGACCTATATTTCAGTTTCATACTTCTTACCCTTCAGAACTAACATCCCACTGCCTGACCTGTTGTAGTCTGTCTGTGTAGGTCTGGAGGGTGGATGTTCTTCATAGCCATGAATCAGAGGCCTTAGCAAAGCCTTTGTTTGTGTTTGTCTATGCCTGTCCTGCTGGCTGAGACTGTTGTTGGGTATGTGAGTCTCCCTGACTGGCATGTGTGTGTCATATGGACACACATGTGGCCCAGCACATTTCCTGCAGTGGGGTTTGTCACCATGTGTAGTACTGGCTACTATGGTGATACCAGTATTTCTTACAGATCTCATGCTGCCACTATAGGTGTCTACTATCTGCTGGCATCCCATTCAGCCACACAATTCCCTTGCATGATCACATCCATACCATAGATACAAGTAATAAAACATACTACTCCATTCGGCACTTGATAGGGAGAGTGACTTACCTTGTGGCTGTGCCAGTATTGAGGATGGTGCTGGAGGGCAGACTATGTTGGATGCACATAGTACACTCCCTATACATGGTTAAGAACAGGTAGTGTCATGTTTGGCATCCCTTCTACTGTGTGTGCGAGTCAGAGAGAGGTGTCATTCCCTGGGTTCCTACCACGTCAGTGTATGTGCTATGCGTTGCCTCTTTGCCATGGCCTGGGCATACTGGGCATGCCTCCTTCTGCCTACTGGGGCAGGCTCAGGTTGTTCCTCCTCTGAGTCACTCTGTGCCTGTGCAGACCTTAGCAATAGTGGGGGGCTGTATGGCCCTGCCCCATGCTGTTCCTGGTGCAGCTGTTTCCGCTGCATCATATTGTGTAGCATGGCACATATGACAATTTGGGTACATGTAGCTGTTGAGCACTGCAAGGCTCCACCAGATGAGTCCAGGCTCTATTGTGATTCTGGTCTGTGCATGTGCCTCATTATGGAGTTCTTGTTCGTGTGTCTGCACATTTTTGATTGGTGTCATCAGCCACGGTTCCAGTGCATAACCAGCATCCCCCACTAGGTGGCCATAACGGATGTCCCCATTAGCAAATTTGTGGTACAGCTGTGTCATATGCCAGATGTGGGAGTCATGATAGCTTCCAGTGCAGCAAGCACACACATTCACTATAATGCCCTGGGCTTCGCACGCAATCTGGCAGTTTATAGAGGGGAAGCCCTTCTGGTTGATGTAGACTCTACCCTGCTCACCGGGTGGTGCTTTGATGCAAACGTGCTTGCAGTCTATAGCATCCACTACCTCAGGGTATTCTGGTATTTGGTGGAAGAGACGCATGTTTCTGGTCAACGCCTCACTGCTGTTGTGGAAATATATGTGCTCACTGGAATGTGCTGACATGGCATCCAGGAACTGGTGGAGTACACTGGATGCTGATGCCTGTGAGATCCTCATGATATCCCCAGTTGGCCTTTGGAAGGTACCTATGGCTAGTATTGTTAGGCCTGCACATACCTTGGTATCCACTGTGATGGGTTCCCCTCTGTTGGTTCTGTGTGTGAGGTGTGGCCGGCACAGCTCAACAATTTGCTGTAGCAGGTCTCTGTCCACCCTACAGCACTCCACTATCTCCAGCTCATGTAGCCCATGGTAGGTTACCCTAGATCTGAACACTCTTCTCTTTCTCCTCACCATGGGTTGGTCATCAGCATTCTCATCCTCACCACCCTCAGCCTCTTCCACATGTTGGTTTATGATAGCTGCTGCAGCCCTTATCATTATGTTGCTTTTGTTTGGTAAAATTTCCCCACTTGTGTACACTGGTGGTGTAGAGTTTGTGGGAAAAAACAGAAGGAAAGGTGTTTGCATAGTTTATAGTAGTGTGCTGGGCTGGGCTGCTGCCTCTGTAATTGGCTGATTCTGATACATTTCACCTGACAGCTATGCTAGCTCTCCTTGATTACCTTCCTACTGCTGTTTTCCCTTCCCGTTGCCTTCCTGCTTAAGCCCAGGAGCACGCCGTGCAAAAACAGTGCTCAGATGTGCACGGATCTGCTATTTCATGGTTTACTTTTTTTTCCCTTTAAAACATGGTGTGCGGTGCGCACACCCGTTTTGGCAATGTAAAGAGTGCTAGGCAGCTTCAGACACACCCCCTTGCTTAGCTCTGCTAAGCTAAGGGCAAACATGAGCCACAGGGCTCCAGTAAGCTTACAGTATGCTTGACACACCCCTCTATGATGTCAGCTAGCTCTTATGCTTCCACCATGATCTTCCTGCACCGACACGGTTCTGCACAGGCTAGCCATGAGGGGGGATCTGGGAGTCAGTATCATTCCCCTCATTTGCATAGGATTGCCTGCTAATGCCTAGTTACAAGTCTGACACTGAGCCTTCCTCCTTAGCAACCACTGTTCACTGGCCATGTTGTCTTCTGCCTGCTATTGAGTATAATGGCAAAATTGTGATTTTGGATAGAATGCTTATTTCAAGTTTTTTTTTTTTTATTTTCGGCCCGATCCCTTTTGCATGCCACTGCCCTACGCTTAAACAGCCGAAATCAGCTAAAAAAAAATAAAAGTTATTTTTTTTGCAACTGTTTTCCATGCCAGTGGTCATATATTTGGCCATTGGCATGCTTTTCACATTATATACAGCCTTTATTTGGAGCTGTCATGGCTCCGTTTTGTAGTTTGCAGAAATGTACTCGATTACTAACCGATTACATTTCTGCAGACTGCACTAGTCCTGCACAGTCGGCAGCCAGCTTCCTGAATCACAAATTCACCTCATTTGCATGGTTTTCACCTGAAAATGTGGTAATTTGCATACAGGAGCTTTGTCCATGCAGGAATAGTGCAGGAATGTTCGTGTAGGTCTCAGGAGATTATTCCTGGATCGCACAGCGGCCATATTGCCTCCAGCAGCTCCTGCACTATTCCTGCATGCCGTGCAGAGCTTGCTGAATCCTGGGGAGTATGTCCAAATAAGTTATTTCTAAGCCATCATTGTTTTATTTGATGCTGTAGCAAGAATATGAGTTCAAGTAATGTTGGTGCACTACACTGTTGTAGCCGTAGGACCCAACTTTAATTTCTGTAGGGGTTTGCTTCATTTCCTGTACCTTTGACACAACCTGAGCTCTGGAATCTGTAACTATTGTTGTGAAACCTATTTTTGTCATTTTCCACCTTTCAGTTATGTGATATAAATGAAAGAAAGAACAAGGTGGAATACACTGCGGCAATACCATTTATTGTTACTTGCAGGAATGCCATTTTCTGCATCCTGTAGCTCCCCATACTTGTGATATAGATGCATTTTGTATTCTTTAAATGCAGTGACCAGGAAGAATTTTCTGCAAATTACTGATATGTGCAAATTCAGATGGAAGTTGGAGAGGCAGTGCACCTTCCTTTTTGGTCATCTCTCCATGCAGCAACTAGTGTAATTTTAAACAAGTCTACGTACTTATTTATGCTTTTGGTAATTTCACTCTTGTCAAATATTCCTGACACTAGGTTTTCTTCTTTGCACACTCCAACCCAACTTTGTGCCTTGAAATACTACCAGATATTCTTTAGAAAAAAGAAAAGAAAAAGGACATGACGCGAGTCTTATCCTGGATATCACTGTAGCTAAATCAATAGCGGAAGAATCATTAATGCACTTCCAGGGTGTAACTTCTGTTGTATGTATTGCAAGTTTCAGAGACAATATAGGCCAAAGAAAACATTTCCTTGAGTGAGTGGCAGCTGCCATATGGCTGGAAAAACTAAGGGAGTGAAGTAAAAAAAATGTTCACTGTATTTTCATCTGCCTAACATGATTATGGCAGCAGCTCTTACATTCAATGGGAATGGTTACAAGGGAATTAGTTGTTTACATTGTCAAGGAAATGGTCAGTGGCTTCATTGTTAAAATAGCTGAGTTCATATGAAGTGGCTGCTGAACTTGTGATGGAACAATCTATGTCTGTGGTTATTACATTTGTGGCAACTGGGCTTGATCTGAGTGATCTTGTACAATTTCTTCTGTACATGATACTTTAAATTTGCCACTGCAAAAGGATGAACATTGCATTAATATTATAGGATCATAGGAAGTTACTAGGCTAATGGCCCTAGGGCCCTTACAAGCCTAGCCAAGTTCAAACCCTTATTTCAACCATCAGTATCCACTGCCCCTGTCCAAGAACGACATAGATGGAATCCCCAGGGCTGAATGTATGGTCACCCATCTAATCATCCAGACTGTGTTTGAAGAGGGCCAAAGAGGTGCTCTATTTGACATGAAGGTGGAGTCTGTTCCAAAGGTGTGGTAACCTCTGGGAGACAAATCTCTCCTGTCACATACCAGGTTAAGGTCTTTAGAGCGAGTAGTCTGTGTACCATTTGACTTATGGATATGCAGCATTTCCAGTAAATCAGGGTCAGAGATTCCCTTGTATGCAAGGCAGAGATAACCTCTGAGCAGTTTGTATGAAATAGAATAAAGTGACAGTGATGTCAGACTATCCCCCTAGGACAGATTTTGACAACCTTGAATTTTCCTTGTGAGATACCTTTGTGGTTTCTCCAATTGTTGCAGGTGCTTGGAAAGGTATATGCCAAAAGGGTAGTTGTACTTGATTATTGGCCTGATGAGGGAAGAGTACAGGGAGGTTATAACTTTGTTTTTTCTGAAGGCAATGCCATTAATTATGAGATTAGCAATATAGAATGCCCTTCTTACCACAGTGGAGACATGGTGATCGAAGGTAAGGTTGCTGTCGACCTGTGTGCCCAGGTCTCCCACCACTGAGTGCATACTTAAGGTGTTGCTATTGATGTGGTAGTTAGCAGGAAAATCACTTTTAGGAAAGGAATGATAATACATTTTTTTGCATCGAGTTTAAGGCCATGACTTTGGCACCAGTCATTGGTTTGTGTAAGACCTTCTTGTAGGATGTTGACATCATTTGGAGATTCTGTGACCACTTCCAGTTTGCAGTTATCAGCAAACTTTGTTAGCCACAGACCTTTAGTTTTTGCTTGTACTTCAGAGAAATAGATTGCAAACAGTAGAGGTCCCAGGACTGATCCCTGTGGAACACACTGGCTACAGGTCTGCTGTTGGACAGTGGAGGTCCCAGGACTGATCCCTGTGGAACACCACTGGCTACAGGTCTGCTGTCAGAGGTGGATTCCCCTATTTTGACTATATGAGTTCTATCAGTGAGGAAGTTAGTGACCCATCTAATGACATATGGGTTGATATCTAGTTGGGTGAATTTGTCAATGATGGCTGAGTGGGGGATAGTGACAAATGCCTTGGCTAAGCCCAGGTAACATCTTAACACCAATAAGAGTTGTTTACTAAGGTGCTGAGATTCAGCCCAAGCATGGCATTCATGAGACAGGCAGATATGAACATTTCCATTACCCATCTGAGAAAATGCTGCATCCATTTTTCATTATGGTAGTACATCCAAGGGCATATATGGCTTTACTTATTCTTGGATTTGCTCGGCAATAAAGCAAATAGTTCCTATTCTGAGGGTGACACTTTGAGGACATTTCATTGTGCCCCTTTGCAGGTTATCAGTTCCTGGTTTTGTCACATGCTGTGCAGGAAAATAGAAACTGCTAATAATCACAATGTCTGCAAGCAGCTACAATTTCACCAAACATTTTCTGTCATCTGTAAATATGAGCTGAACATTTGCAATCAAACATTTAATCACATGTAATACTGAATGGTTAATGTATCTGGTGTTGGACTAACAAGTAGACCTTGAAAACAAATGATCTCACAGCATATCAGTGTTTTCAGCTAGATGAAGGAACAGAGTCCTCTTTTTAAACAAACACCAAAACATACAGGAACAAGGTATAACTAAGCGATGGCACAGGGGAGAATGACATTTAATATTAGATGAACAAGAAATATTTTGGATTATTATGCTTGGTGTTTTATATGCAGCAGGTTTAAAGGAAGTGATTTAAAATATGTATATGTATCATTTATGATAGCTTGTCATGAGTTCATTTAGTTCTGTTTTTTTCTGGATAACATATCTATATTAGATAACATGGAAATATAATGTAATTACATAGTATGCTTGTTTAATTATATTTTCTGAACAATAGATACAACAATAG
Organism: Protopterus annectens; assembly: GCF_019279795.1. Classification (NCBI taxonomy): domain Eukaryota; kingdom Metazoa; phylum Chordata; order Ceratodontiformes; family Protopteridae; genus Protopterus; species Protopterus annectens. The sequence continues at coordinate 909,109,465 of NC_056732.1, forward strand.
ATACAACGATGTGTTGCATAAATGGAATTTAGTTCCTTCATTTTCCAGGGTTCTAGAGTTTATTTTGTGCTCGCTATTAGGGACAGGGTTTATAGGTGACAATGAGAATCATGAGAATCATGGCATAAACTGTTTACTATGAAAGGTTTGATTAGAGTGTTTGCTACTAAATGACAAGTGTGCCTGTTTTGTTTTTTTGTTTTTTTGAAACAGCTACTTGAAGAAAGCTGTATTTATTTTGTTTATACGCTGCAAATGGTGTTTACTATATTGTGGTTATGTGCACTTCTTTGGAGTTCTGTGCACATGTGCTGTGAAATATATATAAATATAGATATATAGATGTAAATATATACATATATAGATAGAGAGACAGTGCATTTATTTTAGTTTTAGTTTTGTTTTCATTGTTTTGGGGATTGACATTTTCAGGTCACTCATTTGTGTGTCATATTTGGTGAATTTGATGATATGAATGGAACCCCATATTTGTGTGTGTGTGTGTGTGTGTGTGTGTGTGTGTGTGTGTGTGTGTGTGTGTGTGTGTGTGCATACAGTAGACATACATACAAGATTTATAGTGGTTTATATACATAGATGATAGTTGCAGATGCTGCAGTATAAAGTTGGAACAGAGTCTTTATTTGGTTTTTCTCTGTGTAACATCTGCTTAAGTAATCAGATTAACTATTACCTAAGCAGGTGCATTTCTACTCCTCTCTTAGGTATTCAAGAAACATTCCACTTCCCTAATTGCTTATACATTAAATAAGACACTTTTTCCTCTCTTTTTTTCAAGCCAGTTTCACCACTGATCCAAAGCCTGTGTGTGGATAACTTGTGCACTCCTCAATATTCTCCTTAATCTTCAGTGTTAATTTCAGATATTCATATTCTAACTAGTAGTAATTAAAACCAGTCTGACAGAAAATCACATCTTAAATCTCCTTCTACCTTCTTTCCAGGTATCCTGAAGTATGGTAGCTTCTTAACACCTTTCTTAAAACATTATTTCAATGACCTCATAGCTTCCAGTCCAAGTATGCCTTTAGCAAGCTGTCAGTGCCTTTACAATTCCTGAAAATAATCTTGCACTTCTAAGTTTTAAACAATAACCTTTCACTTATTCCCAAACCTTCCATTTTACCTAGATCTTCTCGGAACTGTAACCTAAGTGGCCAGGTTGCTAGCTATAAAGTATTGTTTCAGTACAGTAAGTTGGGCTTTTCCTCTCCTAACACCTCTTCCTTTCTAAGTAAATGATAAAGCACAAATTTTACAACTTGCTAACTCTGCTGGCCCTATGTACATTTAGAATGTGCCTGTATAAAAGAATCATATGAGATAGGAACTTATTCATTAAGATCTCTTCCCTCCCTGATAAGAAAGAGATCTCATTTACCTGTTTATTTAGCTACCCTATACACTTGGTGTGTGTGCCTTTCCAGTTCTCAATAACATTATTTTATAAGGTAAGAAAAACTTAAACAGATGAGTATTTCACTCAACCATCCTTAATTACAGGTAGTTCAAGATCCCACTGTGATGAAAGGAAACACTGCCAGCCCAGCTATCTGGAATTTTGTAAATAATTATGTATCATTTGTGAATATTAACATGATTCATATAAAATGCTTGTGTTACAAATGTATTAGAACTGTATGTCATGTGTATATCAGACTAGGTTTGTACAGATGTGTGTTGAAAATATATTTTATAAAGTGCTTGTACTTAAAATGTAACTACAGCATGCCCTACTGGAATAGAACAGAATTGTACATGCACTATTGTAACTGTTCAAATGTATATATTTTGAAAGTGGAAAACAGGAGGTTAACTTCAGAAAAATAGCTGAAATTAAATTACTTTATGAGCTACGCCATAAAAAAATGAATCTTTCAGTTTCAATGCAGCAAGGAGACACAATGTCTAAACCTAGAGAACTTTCTGCATTTTCTCTAGGGTGAAATAATTTACTAGTTTTGAAATGTGAAGGAATGCAATTGTTTTATGACTTCCAGCATCTGCCAAAGATCTGAGGTCTATGTATTTTCATAGGTAGATGCTAAATGCTACCAACTGCCATCAATGGTTGTTTTGAACCTGGGGACTAGAAGTCAGACGACAAAAATGATGTCATTCTGCAAGTCAGCCCAGCAGTAATATTTGAGATATTAATTTGAGAGGTCCCTTAGAAAGACACAGCATTCTGTATTCTGTCTTGGACCTGACAACAACAAGATCCATTCACCACATGGTTGCCTTGTTCCTATAAGTAAGTTTCTAGGGTATAGTAATTCTATTATATTCAGTCAGTAATATAGTGAAGCTTAGTTTAGATATTTTTCTTTTTTATTCAAGGCTGTCATCCAATATTGTTTTAAATATTTCCTGTGATTTTGAAGTCTGATGTCAATGTGAATATCTATTCAGTATTGTGTTGTTCATTTATTATTTATTATTAAATATATTTAAACCTTTCATTGTGGCTGATCTGTGTAGAGATATTTAAGTTCTTAAAGTACTTGCATATTTATTTGGTGACACTGTATAGGCCACTTCTAATAGCCTTGCTCTTAGTCAAACTATCATTTGTAGTAATAGTAACATTACACAGTAAGACTGGACACCCTTTGTTAAGGGATTTAAAGTACCTGATAAGAAGCTGGCTGGTGGCAGTGATAACTACCTTATACTCTGGGAAAAGGGGGGCATTTCTACTAAACCTGTGTCAGCCTTTCCCAGGTGTGTGTGTGTGTGTGTGTGTGTGTGTGTGTGTGTGTATATATATAAATCAAACCTCAAAGAGTGTGTGTGTCAGCTACTTGGGCAGGGACATGAAACACAAGTTGGACAGGGCGGGTGCTGGTGGTCTTGGCTTGGCCTCAGCTGAAATCTCGACTATATAGGTGTACCAGTGGGGAGTCTTACTGGGGATCTGGAGAAAGAGGGAGAAATCAGCCCAGACTGACTGTGGTCTCTGATTGATCTTAAGGGAAATTGCACTTCTTGCAGAAAGCTGCATCTGGAAATACAGTGTGTGTACATGTCATTCTCTCAGTGTACGTCCCCCACTGTTGCCAGTGGTGAGGATTGAGGCTCCTTGATTACTTGTCCAGTAACTGATAGAATACACACAAACACACACACACACACACACACACACACACACACACACACACACACACACACACACACACATACACATTTATATCTATCTATCTCTATATACATTTGGTTGTGTTGCAATTCTGTCTAGCAAATGGTATATCCTTCTGTACATCTTGAGGTAGGACCACATAATCATCTGCAAATAATTAGACACTAAACAGAGAACCTAAAATACCAGACGCATTATCAGGGTTCAAAGAGTCAGTTAACCTTTGTGCCAGTTCTTCAGTTACCACAATATCTCTCCATTAGATTATTTTCTGTTAATTTAATATTTTTACAAGCTTGTGACAACATTAATGATCTGTCTCCAAGACCAGCTTCTTACTTTACACAGTTTGGGGAGATCCACATTATTGCATTAGAAATGTCTGGAATTAAACAAAACAAATCCCACCATCTAGCATTTACTAAATTTAGATAGAATGCAGTCATCAGCCTGATACACTTGATTGCCATTATTTGAAGAAACATAGGCACACCAGATTAAAAATATCACCCATCCCTGTCATGGTCAGCTGTGTGTGTGTGTGTGTGTGTGTGTGTGTGTGTGTGTGTGTGTGTGTGTGTGTGTGTGTGTGTGTGTGTGTGTGTGTGTGTGTGTGTGTGTGTGTGTGTGTGTGTGTGTGTGTGTGTGTGTGTGTGTGTGTGTGTGTGTGTGTGTGTGTGTCTGTGTCTCCATATTTGTATCTGTGAGTGTGTGCTCATGTCTCTGCTTGTGTGTTTTTGTGTCTGCATCTATTTGTGTGTGTGTGTGTGTGTGTGTGTGTGTGTGTGTGTGTGTGTGTGTGTGTGTGTGTGTGTGTGTGTGTGTGTGTGTGTGCGCGTGCTCGCTGTGTGTGCATGTGCTTCTGAATGCATGTTGAGAGAAGTATATGAAGTATCTGTTCAGTTGCTATGTAACTTTTAGATTTTGGATGTAAAATGTTATTTCAGCAACAGTCATATGTCCATTATCAATAATAAAACATAAGACAAAATATTAAGTGAATGAACTATTTTATATTAAGAATATAAAAACTATTATGTGTATATAGCCTGCGTCAACTTACAGAAAAATAATATCGTGAAGTCGTATTACTGAATGTATAATGTTGAAATGTCTAAATGCTGAAATGTTAAAATCAAAAGGTCTCCCCTGCATGTATAGACAGACTTACCATGGGAATTGCTTGTTGACTGTGCTCTGTCCGAGTCTATATATGTAATATATGTATGTAGTAGTAAATATTTTGCCTTTAACATGTAAAGTTTCAGCTTTTTGAATGTCAGGATTTTGCATTCAGTAGCATGACTTTTACTATACTGTGGTGCTGCAGTAGTGTTGTCGCCTCACAGTAAGACGTTGTCCTGTTCGATTCTCAGCTAAAGCGTCTTCTGTGTGGAGACATGCATGAATGGGCATAACTTCATTAAAGGTTGTGTGTCAGGGCTGGCAACACGGCACGTAAAAATCTACCACCAATCATTAGCGGACCGGAGTTCCGCTGTGGCGACCCCTAACCGGGAAAAGCCGAAAGACCCAACACTATTGATTAAGTTGCTATATATGCATCTCTCTCTCTCTCTGGCTATATCTATCTATATATATATATATATATATATATATATATATATATATATATATATATATACCGCACAACCATTACTCCAGTATGGTACAGAAACCAGACAGTGAAGGCAGAGCAGTTGTGGAAGCTAGAGGTAATGGAAATGAAGTTCCTGAGACAGGGGTAGTAGGCACATTGTGGGATAGACAAATAAATGAGGACCTCAGAGCAGACGTCCAAGTAGTTCCAACTGTAGAGAAGGTGAAAGAGCACAGATTTTTGTGATTTAGACATGTGCAGGAAATCAGAAGAGAATCTGGTGAAGAAGATTTGGGGCAGACAGGAAGAGGGCAAGAGAAAATGAGGGCATCTGAGAAATTGATTTTATTGTGTGTTTAAAGACTTGTGACAGTCAGGCATGGCTGTCAAAAAAGGTAGGCAGATGGCATTGAAAAGAAAGAGATGGCAACTGCTGATGTAACACTGACTCCATGTAGAAAATGGGAAAAAGGGAATAGATGATTATGATGTTTTAATCATATAGATATATAGATAGAGAGAGAGAAACAGATAGTAACAATTAAAAAATATAAAATAACAGACAGTCCGTTTTCTAAGCACACTAATGCCCTCTGGGATAGAAGTTTCAGAGAAATAATTAACTAGCTGGGGGTGGAGTGGCCCTCTGCTTATTAAGTCAGGCCTTAGAATACCTTTGGATGCTCCACTGTCATTACCCAATACTCCAGCTGTTGGGCATTATTGTTTATTTAATGGCCATAGAAAATACTACAGTAGAAATCTGGGACAATTTTGGTTATCAAAATATGGTCTTTTCTGATAAGACTGAAAGCCTGCATAAACTACAAGCAGTGCTGTCGACTCCCTGATGGGTGAAGAAAATAAACCCATATTTTTTTGTCTGTGAGTTGCCTCAGTAGAGCTGCTTTCTGTTTTACCTGCTTCATTTTGTTTTCTGTTTTAAGAAATCTGCTTGGCCTGGTATTTTTGTTCTATGTGGGAGACAGACACTTACATTATCTAGGCTGCACATTTCACATGTTATTTTTTTCTTTGGATAATTTGTTTCTTGAGTGATACTTACACTGGGAATTTCTGGGTCTTTATCCTTTCTGGTAGGAATCAAAGCCTGCACAAACTAAAAGCACTGTTGGTCACTCCCTGATAGTTATTTTTCCCACCTACCCTCTCATTCTTTGATCTGCTTTTTAAACTTGTGGATTTTAAGCTGCCCACCCTTACTGTAAATTGAGCTTTATAAGCTCTTCCCTTTCTACATTGCTGTTTATATCTTGAATTCTATATTTGCCTTTCCTTGTGCTTATTTTGAAAAAGTGCATTCTGCCTTTCATTGTCTATTCTACTGATTTACTTGTTCTAAATTCATTATCTAACTAGCTGTTGGAAAAAAAGCAGTGCATTTTACACTCTTGCAAGCACTTCCCTGTGTTTTTGCATCAAGAGGTCAGTGGATTATCCATCTAATAGCACTAGGTGGTAGCCTGGTCTGTATAGGTTTGGGAAACACACTAGTGATTCCTACATGGAGTCACTGTATTGGCTGGAGGGCTTATTAATCACCTTATTTTGTTTTAGTACCGTAATAAATTCTGTATAATTGACTGTCTCTTGGCTCATTTCTGCAAAGTGAAGTACTTTTATTGAATAATCACACTTTTATAAGTTGTTTAAAGTACATTGTTGTATCTGTATCTTTAAGTTTGTTTGTGGTAGCATTTTACTCTAGGCACTCCTTACTGTGCTTTTACATTATGAGGACTGGGATTATTCATCTAGTGGTAGTAAGTGTTTACCTGGCCTATATGAGTTGGGAAGCACATAATAAGGCTGTTAAGTATAGTCATTGCAGTGGCCAGAGGGCTCAGTCAGTTTTCTGTATTTCCAGTGCTGATATAAATTCAGCACATTTGCATGGAGCTGCTTACTGTGCCAGTGCCCTGTACATATGCATACATTGCTTATTTTCATTATACTGTGAACGTTTACTCTGCTAGTTACCTTATTATAGCACTCAGGACTACTGCTGCTCAGAGAGAATCTGATTTTGTGCTGAGCAGCGTTGCTGGTTTGGTTAGCTGTAGATTATACCATGTAAGCACCCTTCCCTCATCTGGTTACAAGCACCTTCCACTCCTATCCTTTCAAGTACACATTAGGACCTGTAACCATGGCTGGACACTTTCCTGTTATCTCTGAATCCAGCTTGGAGGCATGGGTATCCTGAGGCAATGTAACAATCACCTTATGTACACTGCCAACCATTTAATTCTCAAACAGGCAAATGCGGTATGGGAGAGATGTAGTTACACATTGACATTGCAGGCTAGACTCTCACATACAGATACAAAAAGCAACAGATATGTTTCAGCGACACACATGCATCACTTTCCACACCCACAAAGGACCACACACATAGACCAACACATACGGAGGTGCTCACATGTAACTTATCCAAACCTTGAATGCCTCTTAGCTGCAGTCCTCAGAAACACCACATGTACACAAACAAGACAATTTCTATCATACCACATAAAGCCACATCTCACTGTGCCTAAACAACTATGCCCATAATATGAAAAACTTCATTGTGAGACACGGTTTACTATTAAAATTTCGAACGGCACTTTGTCGACTGTGCGATAGTAGGCAACGGAGGTTCAAAAACGTCGAATGTCGAAGTAAAAAAATCAATCTAGGAATGGTTTTAACATGGGTCGAGGTAGGTGTTCAGTATTATTCTGAACTACAAACATCTCCCCTACCTCGTCCCATGTTAAAACCCATTCCTAGATTTTTTTTTGAGTTCGCAATTATCATTTTTGAACTTCCGTGTTCGACTATAGTACAGTCGATGGAGTGCCATTCGAAATTTTAATAGTAAACCGTGAGACACACTGATGTCTCTCTTACCAGGCTGAATAAGGGGAAAGTTACAGTTAGTTGCCTGTCAGGGGCCAGGATTTGCCATTTTACACAAGTGCTCAGGTCACTTATCCCTAAGCACCAGCATGACTAACTCATACTCCATTTAGGCATGAATGGCCTGAGATATACCTCCTTGGACTATATGAAGACAGACAATATTGAGCTCTCAGAATATGTGTCATTGGCAGGTATAAGCCTAGCATTGAGCAGCATTCTACCTTCTCCAAGGATGATGCCACAATAAAAGCAGAAGATTATCATCTTTAGCAATTGACTTAGCTACTGGTGTCATTCTAAAGGGCCCTAATACCCTGACAATACTTGTCTAGCTTGTTGGACATGGTGGTCTTTATCTGTCACCTCTAGTCTTTCAGAAATTGGCCAAAACATTATCCACCCCTATAGTGCCTTTTTAGGCATTGTGAAACAGGCAAATCTTCCAACATAACAAAAGCTACTCAGGACAAGCTAAAGGTGTTACTGCACAATGCTAAGGGCATCGACAAGAAACTGCACTCCCTGGAAGCTCTCCTACCCTGGAGAATGTTGACGTCTGTGCAGTTAATGAAACATGGTTCAAAGTCATGGAAAGCACTCCAGCAGTGCATGAATATAATGCCTTCTGTCACTTGTCCTTCTCTAACACATAAGACAAGCAGGTGGGGGGGGGTCCATTTAGATACTTGTAATACATAGACACACATCAGGCTGGATAGCAGCATCATAAAGTATGAACAAACTTGCTAACAGACAGACCTTACATACATACATGCTTATATCTCAATGGCTAACTACAAAATGGCAGTCAGGCTCACACTCGCTCAGTATTTATACACTTGTACAAGTCCTTGGATAGCTTCTTAAAGGTATATACACACATATCAATCTACATCCTCCCTCTTTAAAAGATTGCCTTTTGAAAAAACAATATCAGAGTTAGGCATGCATTACTATATACATTAGAAACAAAACACAATGTTCATGTCTAAGTTGCTTCATATCTGCGACCATATCTCATAGCATAACAGTTTGGACCAAATTTAGCAACAGAGACAGTCTGAGGTGCACAACTCATATCAGGAGCTTCTGGATTCATCACAGGAGTGAGAATGTTCACTGGAACTACCTTTGCAATTGGAACACCAGACAACTCACTCTGAGATAAAGAGTCTTTGTCACAGGCTCTGTGCTGTGACAATGGAAGACAAGAGTGGCATAAATAAAAAAGTGTACCATGGAAGAAAGGGAAAGAGATGAAGAAGCAGAGATGTAGGAACGTATACACAGATCTAGTAGAGAGACAGAGAAAGAGAGAGGACAGGAATGACTTAAAGGAGATACAACATAGATGGGGGTGGTGGTGGAAGAAGATTAGAATCTCCTTGAGAAATGTTGGGAAAAAGTGCTGAAACTGATACACCAGAGTAAAGAGCCACATGAGATGGAAAATTGGCTACAAATAATCCAGAGATTGTGTGTGATACCTAAATGAACACAGACGAAAAGAAGGAAGGAAGGATAAAACCAGTTCTGGAGATACTACCACAAGCAAACAGGGATAAACATTCTGGAAATGTAAAAGAGCCAGGGAAATCTGGATGAAGACATGATGCTATGGAGTGGAATATATAGTATGGAGGGATAGAACAAACTGGGTACTCGCCATGAAAAGGAATAGTGCTGAAAGGCTGTAGTTGAGAGGAAACAGCACTACAAACCTATAGGAATCTTGCCATTCAAATCAAAAATACCATAGCCATGAACTGGAAACAGACACAGATCATCTTACAGCAGTAACTGCATAAAAAGGTCATAATGGCTAGTATGAGACTCATCAGGGAACACATGAAAGGAAGACTATGAAAAATCTCAACCTAAAAGTAAACAAGATTCTGAATTATTATGGGACAGATGAAAGGGAGAGAACTTGTAGAGAAGGAATACAGGGAAAGAAGAGAAAAACAGAACATACATCAAAAACAGAAGAGAAAGCCCTGCAGCCAAATCAGAATAAAGAATGTTTAGGCCCCAATGGGCAAAATGAAGTGATAGTTGATAGCCAGAAAAACAATGGAACAGGAGGATAAGAAACATAGTAGAGATTGCAAGGAAGAGTTTAAATTGCATAGAGGTCAACTACATGTGATTATTGGTCATACCTGTAAGGAGTGTACATGTATGTATGTATGTAGTGTAACCTTACCTTGCTTCTCCTAATAATGCCTTTGACTCTCTCTGCATTATAAGCCTCATCATTTTACATTCATTTTTTACTCCACATGTTCTACATCAGTGGAAGCAAAAAAAATGTGCAATTGGATTCCTTAAGCTTTAATGAGATGTTATAGCAATTTCTTAATTCAGGCTTAAAGTTGCCTGCCAAATATCTGTGCTGCTTCTGGACAAGTACCACCTTTTGAAATGTGAGCATTTGGGACTTTGGACTGGTGGTGGTGTAGATGGCCTTATCAAATACTGATACCAGGCAGCCTTATTCTCTGCTGATGCATTTTTAAGGAATATTATCCAAAATGGACTACTAATCAAGTCCATTTAAAAGGACATGCACAGGTCTGGCTCAAGGTTGCAGACTGTCTCTATTTCTCGTTCATTATTTCATTAGAAACATTTGCTCAGTAAGCTTAAGCATGGGTACAGTAACAACGACATCTTACTTGGTGATTTTAACTATAACTGTATGGTAGACTATCAACATATTTAGCCCTAATCTTGTAGATCTTAGACTTATTCAACCAGTAAGCAACTAAGACAGAATTAATAAAACCAATGGAAAACATACTGCTATTAGTTGGGACATTGAAAACATTCTGAACAGGTGTTAAAATGTTCAGGTAATACCTAACAGCATGACTGACAATTGGCATATACTTTCCTAGTGCTCTTTCAAAAAAAAGCACATAGCCAAACACACACACACACACACACACACACACACACACACACACACACACACACACACACACACACACACACACATACACACACACACTCACACACACACTGTGTGCGTGCTGGCAAACATACAATTCTTTCAAACAAATTCTTCTAATGTTCTGAAATTATTCTTATTCAATGACACCCAGTGCTGTTTCAAAACTTTGGCACCTCACAGAAATAAAAAAAAAACAGGCTCAAACTAAAGAAGAAATTAGTGAAAACTATGTAAACATAGTCAGTCTCCCAGCTTACATGAAGAATTGTGGATGATCTTAAAAAACATGTAAATAAGATGAAATGCGCTGCCTGAATGTCAGAAAAGGTATGTTTATTAACATCATATAAATGTCAAAGTGTCCCAGTGTGGCCTCCTCTCAAATACACATGAAAGCCACAATGATAAATGCATTTTGTAACATCTTTTAATTTAATTAAGTAAAATTCTGTCAGGAACAATATATTTAACTTTGGTACTCTGAAGGACTAGCTCCAAATTATAACACACAGGCTAGTAAATTATACAAAAGGCAGTTTTAAGAAAATAATGTTAATAGTGGAGATGTTATCTGTAATTACCATGACAGCTTATCTAAAGCAACTAAGAAAGAACACTACAGACAATAAGAGAGGAAGCTAAAATGATATATGAGGATCATCAGCTCAGATATATGACAATAAGTAGCCTGGTATGAATTACACTACTAGATTTCACTCAGTAGTCACTTCATGTGTAATGCACATGCTCCATGCAATACAGATAAGATCAGAAACAGGATGTGATATGACTGGCGTTGTAGGGTATTTAGTTTAAGGATAAGTCATTTATCAGGTAAATAATGACTGAGATGTGTATGTTTTCTCTTTTCCTGTTCCCACTTCTCTTCTCTTCTCTTCTCTCTTTACTTACTGATAGCCACTGGGAGATGTAAAAGAACTCTGAATATGTAACATGTGCCAAGCAAAGGAAGACTCTTGAAAAATTCAGAAACATTCACACTGCAAAATACAACAGAAAAGTAGAACTATAAAGACAATAATGTTGTATAAAGACTGTCTGATTTCTATCACATTACTGGAAGAGGCAAACTGGAACTGAAACTTGCAGAATGACGTTGGTGATCAAGAAGAGGAGGAGGAGTGTGAGGTCAGCACCAAGAATCAAATGGTGGAAATTGAGAAAGAGTGATTGTGAGGTGGAGTTCATAGAAGAGTTAAGACAAACACTGGGTGGCAATGAAGAGTTACCGAACAGCTGGGTAACTACAGCAGAGCTAGTAAGGGAGACATTTAGAAAGGTGCTTGGTGTGACATCTGGACAGAGGAAGGAGGACAAGGAGACCTGGTGGTGGAATGAGGAAGTACAGGAGAGTATACAGAGAAAGATGTTGGCAAAGAAGAAGTGGGATTGTCAGAGAGATGAAGAAAGTAGACAGGAGTATAAGGAGATGAGGTGCATGGCAAAGAGAGAGGTGGTGAAGGCTAAGGATAAGGCATATGGAGAGTTGTATGAAAGGCTGGACACCAAAGAGGGAGAAAATGACCTGTACCGATTGGATAGACAGAGGGACTGAGCTAGGAAAGACGTGCAGCAGGTAATGGTGATAAAGGATAATGAGGGAAACTTACACACAAGCGAGGAGAGTGTGTTGAACAGATGGAAAGATTACTTTGAGGGGCGGATGAATGAAGAGAATGAGAGAGAGAGAAGGTTGGATGATGTGGGGATAGTGAATCAGGAAGTGCAATGGATTAGCAAGGAAGAAGTAAGGATAGCTGTGAAGAGGATGAAAAATGGAAAGGCTGTTGGTCCAGATGACATACATGTGGACGCTTGGAGGTGTTTAGGAGAAATGGCAGTGGAATTTTTAACCAGATTGTTTAATGAAATCTTGGAAAGTGAGAGGATGCCCGAGGAGTGGAGAAAAAGTGTTTTGGTACCGATTTTTAAGAATAAGGGTGATGTGCAGAGCTGTAATAACTACAGAGGGATAAAACTGATCAGTCACAGCATGAAATTATGGGAAAGAGTAGTAAAAGCTAGGTTAGAAGGGAGGTGATGATTAGTGATCAACAGTATGGTTTCATGCCAGGAAAGAGCACTACAGATGCAATGTTTGCTCTGAGAGTGTTGATGGAGAAGTACAGAGAAGGTCAGAAGGAGTTGCATTGTGTCTTTGTGGACTTAGAGAAAGCATATGACAGGGTGCCTAGAGAGGAGTTGTGGTATTGTATGAGGAATTTGGGAGTGGCAGAGAAGTATGTAAGAGTGGTACAGGATATGTACAAGGGTAGTGTGACAGCAGTGAGATCTGCAGTGGGAATGACAGATGCATTTAAGGTGGAGGTGGGATTACATCAAGGATCAGCTCTGAGCCCTTTCTTATTTGCAGTGGCAATGGACAGGTTGACAGACGAGATCAGACAGGAGTCCCTATGGACTACGATGTTTGCAGATGACATTGTGTTATGTAGTGAGAGTAGGGAACAGGTTGAGGAGACCCTGGAGATGTGGAGATAATCTCTAGAGAGGAGAGGAATGAAGGTCAGTAGGACTAAAACAGAATATATGTGTGTGAATGAGAGGGAGGATAGATGAATGGTGAGGATGCAGGGAGTAGAGTTGGCGAAGGTGGAAGAGTTTAAATACTTGGGATCAACAGTTCACAGTAATGGCAAGTGTGGAAGAGAGGTGAAGAAGAGTGTACAGGCAGGGTGGAGTGGGTGAGAAGAGTGTCAGAAGTGATTTGTGACAGACGTGTACCAGTAAGAGTGAAAGGGAAGGTCTACAAGAGGGTAGTGAGCCCAGCTATGTTATATGGGTTGGAGACAGTGGCATTGACATCAAGACAGGAATCAGAGCTGGATGTGGCAGAGTTAAAGATGTTAAGATTTGTACTGGGTGTGATGAAGGTAGACAGGATTAGGAATAAGTATATGGTTTGGAGACAAAGCCAGTGAGGCGAGATTGTGTTGGTTTGGACATGTGCTGAAGAGGGATATTGGGTGTATTGGGAAAAGGATGTTAAGGATGAAGCTGCCAGGTAAGAGGAAAAGAGGAAGGCCTAAGATAAGGTTTATGGATGTGGTGAGAGAGGACATGCAGGTGGTTGGTGTGACAGAGCAAGATGCAGAGGACAGGAAAAAATGGAAACAGATGATCCACTGTGGCGACCCCTAATGGGAACAGCTGAAAGAAAAAGAAGATCATTATCCCTCTTTCACTATCATTCCTGCCATCCTTAGATTCTGGGTGTGTCGTACGGTGAATTTCAGACCTCTGTCCCGTATAGAGACATCCTCATGTACATAGCGATATATAACAGGGACTTGAATGGATGTTGAGTTGAGTGGAAGGCTTAGCAGAAATGGTGTGCCAAAGCAGGCTAAAGCTAAACTCCTCCCTTTCTTCATTATTTATTTTGTCTGTTAGACATGTAAAGGTCAGAAATGTGCACTGTCTATGTGCATGTGCGTAGATGTTCATCTATGTGTGCCACACAAATAATGGATATAATAAAAATATTACATAAGCAGAATTGACTGTAATTTTCTACATAGTATACATAATTATAAGATAGATTATATGGCCATCAATGTCATATAGTATGATTCACTAAACACACTAAAATATTTCCTGGGAAGACAAACCAAAAAATGAAATCAAGATGCTCGCAGGCTCATAGGTTAGTTCTAGGCTAACTGCCCTTTTGGGCCATTTGAAGCCTAGCCAGTTACCCAATGTGAGAATCAAACCTTGCACTTTGTGTCTTTAAGGTAAACACCTTAACCATTATGTCATTCTCCCACCCTGATTGCCTGGGTGGATGTAAATGCACACAGACCACTGCTACCACACTCTGCATTCACTGAATGTGTCAGTGGCAATGCTGTATCAGCACTGTGGAGAGTGAGTGTTCTGCTGTGATACAAACAGCACATTGCTATGTACATGTGACCCAGGAACAAGTCTTACTACAGAGATATAAAGGTTGGGTCTCCATGGTATGTAGGAGGGATGTGAGGAAAGCTGCAGCTACCTTCTGAGTTACCATAACCAGTCAGAGATGGGTTTGTGGGGTCGATTGCAAACAACTAAGCAGTGGTGAAGTGGAGTGAACAATCACCCTTGGATCACATGATATTTAATTGTCCCATATGGCTTTGCAAAGAGATACACATTTGGCAGGTGCACAGCACATTTGCAGTGATGTGTGTACACTATATCCAGTATGAAGATATAGCAACCTGCTTTAGGTGGTTTTGGCTGCAAGAATTTCACTGGTGGCTGCCTAAAATCCTTCCAATTAATAATTAATCTTTGAATCTTAACAGGTGTTTAAAAAAGTAGAAATAGAAAACTGAGTTTGATGAGGTAGCACTGAACTTTATTGGAATCTGGTCAATAAATTAAAATTGACATTATAATCATATACTTATTTATTTATTTTATTTATTTATTTTACATTTGTTTACCGGAGAGTCTGACTGGGCAAGAAGTCCATTTTTAGAGGAGGCCCAGGGAGAAAAGCTCCACAATGTTTAGTACAGTAAATGCAATAAACACAAGTCATTTAAGTACAGAACAAAAGAAAGGAGCTGTTGTATGCTAACACAGTAAAATCAGCATATGATAAACATACAATAAAATACAACAGCATAGGAAAAACATACAATACAGCTATTGGGAGTTACATTCAGTTATATGGTTACATTCATACAATCATTAGTCCAATAAATATAATAAACACAAGTTATTTAAGTACAGAACAAAAGAAAGGAGCTGTTGTATGCTTACACAATATGATCAGCATAGGATAAGCATACAATACAATACAATACAACAATACAGAAAGAACATACAATACAGTTTGCTGGGTTTTACATTCAGTTATATTAATAAGAGTACTTTTTCACATTACTGCATTTACATTCTAAACATTTTTGAAATGATGTGCTATTATGAATAAAACAAATGTACAATGAAATTTAAGCATTTACACTTTCAAGCAAACATAGAGGAAAGTCTGCATTCCTTACATCTGGTTCACATCTATTTTGTTCATCACTAAGTCCCCAATCTGTTTCCCTTTACTTACTTTCTCCGATTGTGTTTGCTATTATTATATCTGCATGTTATATTTTTACACAGTTGTACAGCCATGAAGTTAGTATATTTATTTATTTAACTGTTTGTTCAACAGGCAAGTGGACTAGTCTATTAACCCTTTTCAGTGTTTCAGCCACAACCTGAACAGAAAGAGAAAAAAATACATCACAGTTTTTCAATCAACAATATCATATACAAAATTATTACATAGCAAAATTCAGGACATAGTAAGACTGAATACAAATAAGGTAATGTTAAAAAATCCAGTCAGAGTGCACTGAGGGAAAAATATATACAAAAATGCAAGCAAAAATATGCATAATGTACTATGCAATCATACATATAACATATAAATATATATATGTGTGTGTGTGTGTGTGTGTGTGTGTGTGTGTGTGTGTGTGTGTGTGTGTGTGTGTGTGAAATATTTGCATATAAGATGACACATAAGAGACTGAGAAAAGTTTGTTAAATGTATGCTATTATTCATTATATGGGATGGAAAGTTACCTAACCATTGTCATAGTTTCAACTGCAGGTAGATTCAGTAAAGAGATTTCTACATTTTTAATGTCTGTAGGCAGGTGGTTCCAGGTAGCAGGTCACAGTATAGATAAGGTTCTCTCATCTACAGCATTTATAAATGGAGGGTATACTAGAGAGAAACTGTTGTCTTGTGTACTTCTGAGTATATATGGGTTGTCTAGAAAATGTAGTGTGGAATATGTGAGGAAAGCAAAGTCTCCCTTATAGGATGTGGGAGGAGACTTGATCACCTGCAAAAACTGACATTAAGATTTGCTTCAGAGAAGTGTTTCTAAGTCATTTGTAAATGGGTAGTTTATGATCATGGAACTTCCCTTACTCGTTTTTACAAAAGATTTTTAATGGTTGAAATATCAGGAGTCACTAAAAACATGAACACAAATGTTATACATATTTGGAAGTAAATCCATGGCTCAGTTAATGGTACTGAGCTTCACTACACAATCTTTAGGAGAAATTGCACTTGTGTCAGTAGCCCACAGAAAACAGATATGAATGGCATAATGCCAAATGCTTTCTCCCATAGGAAATCATTGCCAGTGCAATTTTGTTTTTACGGAGAATTCTCCATTTTTCAAGTTGGTATATATAAGTTTGGCGGGTGTGGAAGGCAGGGTAGAGGGATGCTTGCCAAAACATTTTTTTTTTTTTTTGCCATCTTGGTTATCAGGCATTTTTTCATTCTTTTGAAATGTGAACTTTTAGGAAATCGGTATTTCATAGTAAAACCGTGCTGCTGTTTCCAATACAACCATTTTTACATAAAATAATTTTACTAACAATTGGTCTATTAAATAACTATTTACAACATTTGCATGTTGTCCATAAATATAATAGCTATTCTATATTTACACTTTGTTGACTGGGTTAGTCCCACTAGGCCAATGGTCTCTTTTCAGGTGAGACCCGGCATGGTATTCATACTAACAATGGGAAATTTGGACAGGGCTCAGGGGAACACACCCAACTATTTTTGATAATGGCTGTGTTTTTTTTTTTACATCCATCTCAGCTACTACCGACTCAGATAGATGTGGCCTTAGTTTTATATCTTATCTGAAGGATGGCTACAAAACACAAACTCCTTAATTTATCCTTTTGATGCTGCACAGCTGTTACATATCATTGCTGTTATTTTTGGCCAGAATTTGATTTTTTTTTTCTTTTGCTTTCTTTTATGGTTTATTATTCCATTTGGTTTATTGCAGACTTCTTGAAGAAACAATGGAAATTCTACAAATTTAGACTCTGTTTCTTTTTGTCAAATCAGTTGGTTATATTCTATTAAATGCAATTTGATATTACTAACCAAAACTTGTTTAATATCACATCTTCATTTAACTTGGCTATTTTGGATATATTAACATTACATAGCTGTAAATGTAAGTTTTTTTTCCAAATTAGTTTCATGTTTGTAGGATTTTGTATCAGTCCTTTATATTGGAACCTTGACTTGGCCACCTGCATAAAATGACATTACAATTTGCTTCAGAGAAGTGTTTCTAAATTGCAAAAGGAGTGTAAAGTTAATATAATTTGTTTCTATGACATTTCTTACTAGCACCTACAGAAATAATCAAAAACATTTATCCTAATAGGCATACAGGGACAGCCTGAAATCAGTGATCAAGTCATGCAGTGAAGATATTTAATTGACAGATATGGTTCATTGCATATTTAAGAACATTCCAGCCATACTAGATGACCATCCAATATAAGACTGCCTAGTGAATATGAACTGCAGACCCCACTGAAAAATATCGACTAAGAACATATGAACAGATGTCAAAAAGTTGAAATTAAATAAAATCTTAATTGCTAATGACATTATCACATTGTAGAATATATTAAAACATTGAATTTTGCATAAACAGAATAATCTGGCAGGTATACATTGATAATTACTTTTGTGGGAGTTGTTAGCAAGGGACCCTTGTGCATCCTAATATCTAGGGATGCATCCCTCTCTCCTGTAAATGTCATGTCGTGACATAATGGTTACAGAATGAAAGAGCAAATTAACAATTTGTTTATTCACAAAAATTGGACTTGCTTTCATCTCTGAGGAACTGCAGCCTATAAGATCTTAAGTAAATGGTTACAGATCAGAGGCAATCAAGAAATATAGACTACATCATAATATAATTAAACTTATGTTCAACATCCCAAAGGTCTCATCATATTTTAGACTAATGCAGTTCCTTAGTGGTTCTACTATTTGCAGGGAACCTGTAATGTAGTCTACAAACAGATTGAGTTAAAACCTATCTTGTCTAATAGTACTGTTCAGTTTAACATTAATTTGTTAGGGTTGTACCAAAGAAATTGTGTACTTTTATGCTTGTGAATCCCAAATAGGGCTGATAATTAATTATTATTAAACACTTATCCTTGTCTTTTATTTCAGGTATCTTCATGGTGAATTTTCATTGTAAACATTTCAGCAAAGTTTTCTCAGGTTGTATATAGGGGCAAAATATGACATTATATTCAAGAGTTTGGAGTACTTCTGCTTTCGCAAATTGCACAGACATGTGGGATTCCCTGACT
This sequence comes from Protopterus annectens, assembly GCF_019279795.1. Lineage (NCBI taxonomy): Eukaryota > Metazoa > Chordata > Ceratodontiformes > Protopteridae > Protopterus > Protopterus annectens. The sequence continues at coordinate 909,128,314 of NC_056732.1, forward strand.
GTTGTAAATAAAGTACCCATTGTTTTATTGGTCTTGTTTTAATGACATTAGCATTTGACTGGCAATAAATCTATTCTGAATTATTAAACCAAGATCTCTAACTTAATCTACCGCAATAAGATTGCGCTCATTTTGACTAACTAGAATTAGGGCTGTTTTTTTCTCATAAGCGTTATAGTGCATGTGTTACTGTTTAACTCTGGTCCTAATCATAATGCCTGCATATTAATATATTTTAAGTATTAAGTTTACTGGTCTCATAGTATATGGTGTACAATGCACCTATGTTAGCAGACTTTGATAACTAGCAGCAGTTGTCTCTTGAGAAAATAAGAACTTGAACAGGACTAGCCCTAGTACTAATCCTTGAGAGCTACACCACCAGGCAGATGTATGACGTAATAGAGCAACATTTTGCTTTCTCTCCTATCACCTTTACAGTTAATGAAATTATCAATATATCTATTATGTAGAATAGATTCAAATCATCTAGACAAATCTAAGTACAAAACAATGATTGAAATGCCTATACATCCAATGCTTGGTCAAATGGTTCACAAAAATCAATCATGATTGTTAAGACTAGATTTGGAAGGGAAAAAACATGTTAAGTTATATATCATGGATGGTTGTGTTTTTTGCTTTCACATAGCAAACATTGCAGATGCATCTCAAAATATTTTCCTTTCACAGTTGTAGGTTTAAAAGTATGGGCTTGTAGTTCTTCATCAATTCAGGTCATCCTTCTTTAAAAATTAGAATAGTGGATGTAATTTCCAGTCCTCATGGACTACCTCATTTTCCAGTAGACAGTTAAAAAGTCTTTGTAAGGAAACTAGAAGACATCTCATAACAAATACAGGATCATACAATAGTATAGTATTAATAAATCTAACCCCCCGATTCTGTAATTAGATTTAATGATAACAGTGATTTTTGTACCATGTTACCAGACACAACTGGGTAGTAGCAAACAAATAAATATAATTGACCACAGTGCAGCTTTTCTTTCACAACCTGATGTATAAAATGAATATTTTAGAGATCTACAATTTCACTTGAATCTGTACATCAGCCACATATAAGTTTAAGTTGGCTCATTTCACAAGTTAAGTTAGATACTGACATAGCAATAGAATAGCTTTTTCATTATCTAGTCCAAGAGACACTTAATTTTCTCAGTTACTTTCATTGACAACTAGTGCTCTTTTAAGATATTAGTAGCTCTTTTCAACCTATTTTTATTTGATTACAAAAGCTAAGATTTATTAATTTTTAAACATGCCTTTTCTTCATCAGAAATCACTTCAGAGTGTTTTTTTTCTACTAATATCTAATTATTTCCTTAGTAGAACAGTGCCTTTCAGGTTTCAATACTTGTCCTAATGAAATAAGACTTGTTTGTTTTACTGCAACTTAACATTTGTCAACAGTCAGTAGTGAGGAAGTCCTACTCCAGTTACTGTTTAGTAGGTCAGCTGAGATTTTTAAAAATATCAACGTTAGACAATAAATATTGAGTGGGTACAGACCTACAACCCCCCCCCTGCAATAATTTTCATTTTGAATATGCACTTTTTAAAAGTTGCTTTGGTTTCTTAAACATTTAGCCATAATAAGTGCACCATAGTTCTTTCCGTGAGATTTTTTTCCTGCTTATATTTTTTTGTAGCTTAGTGCTATAGTAAAAAACGATTTGTGTTTTTTATACAATGAACATTCAGTATCTATTGATGATATGCATATAGATGGTTCATTGACATCAAACTCAGTGTGCAGTGTGCCAAAAACAATTTCTTCTTTTATTTCACTTATTACATCTTTTAATGAAGGGGTTCAACCTCTCATTTTCTGTAGATGTATTCTTGCTTCCATTCAGAGGTGGATTTAGGCCTAGATATGAATTTTCTTAGGGTTTATGTGTCAATATGTATCTTCCAGTTTGAAGAGACACCATAGAATCAAATGTCTGAGTACTGTATAATACTGTTGGTTATCTATGTTTCTGCAAATTGTGATTACTGTAACGTATTGTCAGGCTGTATGCTGCGGTAGCGTTGTCGCCTCACAGTAAGTTGTCCTGTTCGATTCTCAGCTAAAGCATCTTCTGTGTGGAGACATGCATGAATGGGCATACCTTCGTTGAAGGTTTGCGTCAGAGCTGGCAACTTGGCATGTAAAAATCTACTGCCAATCATTAGAGGACCGGAGTTCCACTGTGGCGACCCCTAACTGGGAAAAGCCGAAAGACACAACAACATTGCCAGGCTGTAAATATTCCTGCAACTTCTGAGAATATATGTAGTTTGCCTAGCAGGCTTAGTATCAAATAATGAAACACACTGCTACATTGAAGTCACATTCATAAAATGGAGCTGTGCAAAATACTAAAGAGCTATAATGAAATACTTATGACAGTTAGGCTCTAAGTTTCTGAGAAAGTTCCAGCTGTAGATGAGCATATGATTTTAAAAAAGAGACAATTATTAGCTTAATTAATCAGTTTACATAAGTCATACTAATACATTCAAATAAGTTATTTCATATGCAGTTATTTTCCTTTCACTTAGTCTCTTTGTATGCCAAATCTTCTAACATACCCAAAGAAGACTGCAACTAATCCAAAGCAGTCAGTTCATATACCTGTTATTTTTTCCACAGAATGCTTCAGTCAGGGCAATTACTGTCTTCACGTTATGTATGCTCACAAACATCAGGTATTATGTCGACAGAACCAAGACTATCCATACCCATAGAGGTGAACCTGCCAGTTTTGTTCTTCACTAAGTTTTACAAGAGCAAAGAAGTTATGAAGCAATGCTTTTCTGGGTGGGTTTCTAGAAACACTTTTTTGTTTGCTTTTGTTGTTTGCTTTTGTCATGACTAATATGATAAATCCCTGCTATCTATTCTAAATAAACATTCTACAAGAGCTAGCACCAGACTTACTATTTTCGACAAAAGTATTAGAGTGGAAGAAGTTTGGTTGGTACTCAACTGGTACCCTATTGGTCTTTCTAAAATACTTACCAACAGAAGCCTCTATTTGTAGCCATAGTGATTAAGGGCATGTTTACTTAAGATGGTGACACTGGTGTTTGAGTTGTAGATCTGTCCTACTAGTTCTAGCAACTGGGGAGATGCAAGATCAGATAAGGAAATTATGAGTACTTATCTTAATAACATGACTATATAGAGAATTTCATCTGCCAATTCATCTGTCTCTTCGACCCCTGAAGCTGTATTCCTAACTTTTTTTCTTTTGCTCTTCTCTTTCTTTCAGTACACAGGAGGAACTTGAGCATTATGGGAAAGGGATGGTGAGGTTAGCAGCCTTGGAACATTTTACGTGTTGAGTGTACCTAATCCCTGTCATGTAAATCCATTTATTCCTGTGGCTGAAGGCATACTTAGACATTTAGAGATATAAAATAAGCACCATGATTTAGTTTTCTCAATATATTTCACATTTGTTAATATTAAACACAAGCAAAGTTTTTGATTATGGTTACAAACTCTGAACCATTTTGTTTTCTCATTCTATTTGTATTTTATGGCTATTCTATAACATTAAGTGTTGAGCTATGGATACATAATTAACAAGTACAGTTCTTTTCAAGCATTTGAAAACACTGCAGCATACCTCTCGACTGTCCAGATTTTCACAGAATATCCAGATTTTTGCTTCGTATTTTTGGTCTGTTTCTCATAAAATTTGAGGTTTCCTGCATTTTTCTGGCAAATCAGTGAGGACTGAGTTCACTACATAATGACAGGCATTTGAGTTTCAGACTTCATATCCTTCAAAAAATACATGGCGGGGGCAGAGCCCAGATGGCCAACTGAGAGCAGTGAATTTCAAGAGCTCTATAACCTAGTATAATAGTATAGGAACATTTTATTATTTTCAAGTTTAAAATGTCATAAATCTATAGATTACTAAACTACATAAATATAAATTTTGGGGAAGATATATAAAAATGTTCTTGTCAAGTAACTTGGAGATATATTGAGTCACTGAATATGAACAACTCAAGGAATTCTCATCCAGATGCAGCTTTGAAAAAAGAACTGCAATTGATGACATCTACCTCACTGGAACTATCTTTGAAGATGGATGGATTTAAAAAAGACTTAGAAAACCTCAAATTAAATTCTCAGAAACAGACTGATACTCTTAAGGAATTATTACAGCAACACCATACAAAAATAACAAATATAGAGAATTCTCTAAATGACATTGAAGGGAGATGCAAAGAGGAAGAATTAAAGAAGCATTTCTGATTAAACAGAATACATGGCTGCTTAACAAAATGGATGACTTAGAAAACAGGGAAAGGAGAAACAACATAAGGATCTTTGGTCTGCCTGAAAACACTGAAGGAGAAGACATTATTTCATTCTTAACCCGGATTCCTGAATTTTTAGACTTGAAAGAGGGACTTTCATTTGGAATTGAAAGGGCGCATAGAGCACTGAGGAAACCTGCTTCTAACTCAATAAATACTCCACCTAGATCCATAGTTATAAAATCTCTTTCATTTCTGGACAAGGAACTAATATTAAAATCTGCTTGGAGAAAATCACCCTTAAAATACAATCAAAGCCTGATAAGATCTGACATTTATTATTCTTCCAGAATACTAGAACAAAGGAAAAAAGTATGGCCAATAATAAAACCATTGAAACAAAACAACATTAAAGCACAGCTGGCCTTTCCAGCCAAAATAAAAATACATTTTACCAAAGAGATGAGAACCTAAAATGACTTAGGAGAAGCTACTATATTCATCAAAAATAACAACACAGTCCCCGGGATTCATGAACCTTGCACCAGGCGCACGCATAGCGAAGGCGTTACAACACCAAATATGGCCGCCGAGCGATTCAGGTACGATCCAATCCCACGTGCACTACCGGCATGCACCGGATCTGCGCCGCCACCGGCATAGGTATGCTAAACACCCCATGTGCGGTGTTGCACCATGCAAATGAAGGCATATAGCGATCCACGAAGTGGCGCAGGCGTAGCATAAGGCCACGGCAATGTAAACCAAAAAAAAACGGTTTACATTTTCCCAAACATAACATAGGAGTAACGGAAGGCTGTCAGCGTCAGATATCACACTGTTGCCATATGCCAATGGAGAAAGACACAGAGAATGTCAAAAGAAAACATGCACAATATGTAAATAATAACATAAATGGTATGTCCACAGAAACTCACAGCAGAACCCCAGGACATGTCTGCGGAAGGTGCAAAACAATGAAATAATATGACAATGTTATAAAACAGCAGGGTAATACACATCAGCTTCACAGCCACAATACACTATGGTATGCATGGAAAGCCACAACCATGGTACAAGGGTTGCCAAGGACTCGCGGCAGTGTTCGGCGTGGTAACTATGAATTAGTAGTCAATGCCATGCAAATGAGGCAGATAATACTGAATCGCAAACCCCCCACCGGCGTAAGGCTGTACCAAACGGCGCAGCGGTAATACACCGAGGAGTGGCTCAGAGGGAATACATGTCACTTGCAGAGGGGTGTGCCACTGTAAAAGGAAGCACATTGGAGCTCAGCAAACCTGGGCTGTACATTGCACATCACAGCTGCAGGACCGGCGTGTAGGGAAATAGTTGAGCTGAGAGCACACAATGCGCGCAGAGGTGCATGTGCACGAGGATGACTACGTTCCCTTAACCCAGTCATGTGACACTCGCCCCGCAAATAACATCAGAAACAGGAAGGTGATGTTGAGAATATGAGGAAATGCAGAAGCAGTGTAATTGGAGTATTAATGAGCAATCAACACTAATCAACCCACGAAGGCCAATAGGTGGCAGCTGACAACTCTGCATGCAGAAACCTGCAAAACGGGATAGGGGAGGCATACGAATGAAAAGAAAGTAGGGGAGGTAGCAGATTGCAAAGAGTGAAGACCTGACACAGCAGAGCCAAGCAGACAGGCAGCATCGGCGGCACACAAAACGCACGATATGCCATGTCCCAGAAACTACACATGACAGGGCTCTGCAGGATGTATGCCAGGAAATAGTAGGTGCAACGTGCAGAAACAGTAAGGGAAGGTCGAAAGGTAATCCATTGCAGGCAAGAGTAATGCAACACCAAAGGCAACAGCGTTGCAGTGCCAACGGTAAAACACGGAAGATAATCCCCAGATACGGCCGCACAGACACACCCTATGACATCACCGGGTGTACAGCACAACAGTATAAAGTGTGAATGCACACAACACACAGCCGTGTATTCCCAAATGCCGCACCATAGGTGTAAACACACGGGGAACTTTTAAAATGTACATGTTGGGTGCTGCCGTGGCTGTGATCCATCAGCATGTGTTAGAGACAGACGGTGTTGTGGAGGAGGATGCCGACAACTACTGTAGGCCTCAGAGGAGAAGGAGAGTGTTCAGACCAAGGGTAACCTACCAGGGGCTACAAGACCTGGAGATAGTAGAGCGTTACAGGGTGGATAGGGACACGTTACAGCAAATAGTGGAGCTGTGCCGGCCACGCCTGAGAACAAGAAACAACAGAGGGGAACCCATCCCAGTGGACACAAAGGTATGTGTAAGCTTGTGAATACTGGCCACAGGTACCTTTCAAAGGCCAACTGGGGATATAATGGGCATCTCACAGGCATCAACATCCAGGGTACTACACCAGTTTCTGGATGCCATGTTACCACATGCCAATGAGCATATATACTTCCCCAGATCTCAGGAGGAGTTGGCTAGCAATATGTGCCACTTCCACCGTGTGGCACAATACCCGGAGGTACTAGGTGCGATAGACTGTACGCACATACAAATCAAGTCACCACCTGGGGAGCAGGGTAGACGCTACATAAGCCGCAAGGGATTCCCCTCCATCAATTGCCAGGTCATGTGCAATGCGCAGGGCATTATCATGGATGTGTGTGCTGGCAGCCCTGGAAGCTACCACGACTCCCATATCTGGCATGCCTCACAGCTGTACCAGGTATTCGCAAGGGGGACATCCCACAAGGCCACCTTGTGGGGGATGGTGGCTATGCACTGGAGCCGTGGATGATGACTCCCATCAGAAATGCGCACACACACATGCAAGAACGCCATAATGAGGCACACGCACAAACCAGAATAATCATAGAGCGTGTGTTTGGGATGCTGAAATCATGGTTCCGGTGCTTGGATACATCCGGTGGAGCCCTGCAGTACTCTCCAGGCACATGTGCCCACATATTCATAGTATGTGCCATGCTACATAATATGATCCTGCGGAAGCAGCTGCTGCAGGGACATAATAGCGAAGGGCCACAAAGCCCACCACAACTGCCAAGGCCAGTCCAGGCACAGAGGGTTCAGGACCATGAACACACTGTGCCAGCCCCAGTAGGCAGACGGAGGCGTACCCAATATGCATATGCCCTGGCAAAGAGGGAACGTATAGCACATACTCTGACAGCGTAGGCCCCATGGACTGACACCTCCCTACCTGCACACACAGTGAAATGGACGGCACACATAGTGAAACGACAACCTGAGCATCTGGGAGGTTTAACAGAAGAGGATACCGCCAACCATGGGAAGGTCAACATACCGAAATGCATAACCGCGAGTCGGAATGATCGCCAGGCCACAGTACAGTAACAGTACATGCGTGGGTAATACTATGATGATATGAGGGGGGAGGTAGACACCGCCGCCGGTGATGTGGCCCACGCAGGTACTGTGTGCAACCGTCCCCGTGACTGCCGTAGTATGGGTATGTGTGCAGTGAGGGTGCTGTGTGTGTCGCTGTGTGAGTGTAATGTGTGTGTCTCTGTAATATGTGTATGTTGGTGCCATGTTAGAGGCAGAGTGGAATAATATGTGTAGGCATGCAGTACACTAGCCACAGGCATATGTACACCAGTAGTCCCAAAGTAGTAGTGAGAACCCCACCCTGGCTAGGCGTGTGGCGACGTATAACGATGCAAAGTGACAATGTCTCAGAATGTAGCACAGGAATATACCCCACGGGAAATGGAAAGGACGTATGTACTAATCATGACCGTATGTATGACACCGATATGCTAATTGCAAAACGATACGTCGGCAAAGTCACACAGCAATAGGTATGTACCGCGGAAATATGTATGTGCTACCTCGCTATTGACCGTGGCCACGTATCGGCCCGTAAACACCGCTGTGTGTTCTACAAGTGTCAAACAAGCAATCCCCACCTGAATAGGTGGCAACCACTGGCAAACAGGCCATCCCAAGTACAGGGCCACAATCACTGTAAATATCTGGGACAGAATGACAAGGGATAGTCGTCACGTACAAACAACCGCTGATATACCACAGATGTGACGGAGGAATACATGCATGAAGCACATATGCAGGCGATACCAACACCACATGACAACAACACAACCTACACTCCCAGACCAACAGACAATTAACTGTCAACTCCCCAGGCAGGGATGGAGCACACAGACAACCATACCGTGTATGTAGAGATGCAAGGCCCACAACCCGTATCTGTCACCTACAACCTCCGATATTCCCCATCATACATATTAAAGGGATACAAGCCGTAATAGCAGCACAAACATACAGGCAGTCAATGACATCTGCATAACCGCACATCTCGTGTGGGAAACACAATCAACAGCGGATGCATACTTGCATGCGTTGTTTAAAGGAATACAACAGCTATGTTACACATCCGAATGCAAAATGCCATCAACAGACGCCGTCAGGACAGTGACACCCACATGTCGAACCTAATACCATACCCAACACACACAATCCATGGCTAACACCACTGCGAAATGTACGTGTCGCCACACATAACGGCTGCAGTTACACATAACATAACACAATACAGACCATCTCCACGAAGGTAGGGCAAATAGCCAACGCCCAGGTGAAGAATCCAACCATACCCCAGTTACGATGCGTAATGTCCGAATGGAGTAGATGCACAGGTGATATGTGCACAATTACACACTGAGGAACAGCAATTGGTGGGATGAACCCACATGTTGCAGGTATCGACGGATATAAGGATGACTCCCAGGATGTCCAAACCGTATGCTCATACCGAACCAGCAGTGTACAATGGAAAGAGTAATAAATAGGAATACCGATACACGGAACGAAAAACGGAACGAAACACCGACAAGGTATGTAGAACACATGATATGTACGGGTGTGTAATGCATGATGTGTACGACGAAGCTGTACTGTATGGGAATGGTGTTTGTAAGTAATGATACTTGTCCATAATGCAGAGAGTGGTGAAAGGTGGTTATGTAGTGCTATACTGCTGAGCATACCAACGATTGTGGACACCGTGTGCACAGCAGTGGGACATCATGTACACAGCCGAGACACCACAAGGGCTGCCACAGGGGGGCATAAGAGAGAACAATGCCAGACCACACGCCGATGCTGCCAGTGGATGTCCAACAAGGAAGTGCCATAGCAGGGGATAGGACATGTATGTATACTGTCACAGCACACATGTGTATGGGCATATACCGTCGATGTCATACGTAATGTGCACCCGACTTGCACGTATGCCTTGCAGTAGGGATACTATGTCAACTATGTGTAATGTAAAGCTGTCATGGTGGATATGACAGACATTATACACAGTATCACAGGCATATCATGCATAATGGAGGTATTGCCTATTGGTATGTACAATAACAGAATACATATGTCCTGTAGGTATAGGACAGAGTAGTAGCATCATAGCCATCCGAAATGGAAGGAACACCAGGTAACCATGCCCAAACAATCTGTAGCAGGTGCATTGTGGGCAACAATGAGGTCTGGCAGGTCCATGTGTAAACACATGTGCAGTGTACACAGTAGTGTCACCTCCCCATGTTAGTGTCCAGTGAACAGCAGAGGCGGGTGTCAAATGCATGTTTACACAGTACTGCTGCTGTGGTGGTACCATGACTACGTGTCACTCAAACAGCAAAGGAGCTATCACATGAACAGTGCCACTGTGTGTCCCTGTGGGATGTGCACAGGACCTATGTTCCACAGCATGGTGTGTGCTGTGTCTGCGGAAGTAACACAGAAGCCCAGCCCATGCAGTGTGGCATGTGTGCACATATCCATGAGCAGTCCGTTCACACTGCCCACTGCAATTGTCATGTATGAGGAGTATATGCATCAGTAATGTGGAGGACATGGTCCGTGTCAGAGCAGAAGACACCCCTGTGTATGTGGTATGCAGATGTGTACAGATGTGTTTACCATCTGTCAGCCACATATGTAAACTGTCCGCGCCTGGTACACATCGTGGCATGACAATGCTGTGCCATGTAAAGTCGTAGCTGTTGTGGAAGGTACACCATGAATGTGGTATTGTACCCTTGACCATGTGTAGATGTGTGTATGCCACAGGTACAATGGCTACCCATGTACCAGCATCACACACAGTACAGATAGGTGTGGCCCTGCAGAAGTGTATCCATGCCACAGTGGAATATGGTAACCACAGGACCGTGTGGGGCATTTGTGTGTACAGCAACCATGTACAATGTGATATGCATGTAGGGGGCCAGTATCCATGTGATAGTCAGCGGGTGAATGTTGCTATGCAAAGGTGATGTGCATGCACCATGTGTCATGCATCCTGATGCCATGACACCCACATGATGTATGTGCCACACTGACACCCATATGGTCGTTATCGGAATGATCTGGTGGAGCTAGAATGGCACCAGGTATGTAGATGTGGGATATCTAGGCATGGACAGTACTCTGTGACAGCATGTTGTGTATGTAAGCCAATAGTGAACATGAGGGGCCCCATGACTGAGGACTGTGTAATGCCATATGTACCTGACATGTAGTAGGTAGTATGATATGCTTGCACCACTGTGTGTCCTGTCCAGGAGTCATACAGCCTAACATCCTGAGACACAGGGTATGATGTGCAGGTGGATGTGTACATTGCCAATACCAGAATGTGGAATGGTGCTGAAGGGCAATGTGAGGACAACATCTGATTTGTTGTCCTCTGTACCACCCCAACCACCCATGCAATGGTACGACAGGTGGCCAGCATGTGTATGTGGCGTGCTGTGGCACACAGAAGCCCAACAAGGGTGCCAGGAAAGGCATGGAGGCCATCAATGTGTGCGTGAAGCACATTCGTGAGGATGTGCCCCAGTGCCATACAGAACGGTCCAGTCATGGGTGTACGAATGCAGTGCCACACGTGCAATGCAGTGACACCCATGGGTAGTGCAATAGATGCGGCTGTGCGGTGGTCAAGGTACACAATGTCTGACAACAGGCTAGCAGTGAATATAGTGGGCTGGTGTGGAGACACATACCAAACAGGTTGGTGGGACATAACAGCTCGGGACATCAGAAGGTGACATTGGGCCAGTGTCCCAGGACATAACGTGCGCATGTCAGTACCATGTATGTGTCCACAGGGACACTACGATGTCCATGTATGGATTGCAACCCTGTAGTGAGTGAGAGTGTGTATTGTTGGTAAGTACACCATCGCCTGGCACGTTGCCAACATTATCTCGGTCTGCAATGCCTGGGTGACTATTGTATGTGACATTGAATGTGGATGTAGCCAAACAACACAGACATACCGCCACACTGCCTGAGGCCCCACACTGCAATGTGCGGCAGTCATGTGTAGGTAGCTAGCCTTGGAGCATGTGATGGACCACGAGGATCCACCATGGCTGACAAGTGATGCACCCCACACATGTGAATATACACCACCGTGCAACAGCCTGCACATGTGCCCATACATCAGATGTGCATGGAACATGACCACCACCGTGGCGTCTGTGAAAAGGTCAGTACCGCCATGTCTCTGTGTGGAATAGCATGATCCCCACCATTGTGTACTTGCTACGGAAGTGCAAAGTGGTATGTGTCAGCATATGTATGTACACTGTCCATCTGCCGGGGTGTCATGCCATCAACAACTGCTGTCAGCAGACGTCAGTAGTACTGGCTGTAGTACACATGTTCCGTGTATGCTGCGATGGGTGTGTGTCCAGGGTGTGGCTAGCAGGGCCGTGAAGCATATGTGTTCATCCACCAAAGGGGGGATAATCCCAGGTTTAACACACCAGACACATGGAGGTATTGTGCATGCTGAGGGTAGTGTAGGTATGGTATGTGTTGTGTAATGTGTCATCCAGCTGGGTGGAGTGCATGCCTCAAGCATGTGTAGGTACATGGGTGTCCATTCTAGAGAAGTGTGGGTTGCTGTCAGCACATGGCAGTAGCAGCTGTCTGAGGCCCAATGTACAGTATAACAATACGGACAGCATGTAACCTGTGGTGTACAATGTAAACTCTGTTGCGTGTTACAATGTGTCTAGCCATCACAAACATGGGTATCTGCACATTGAGCACCTATGATGCATTGTGTTTGGCAAATATCCAGGATGTGTGCAAAACACTGTGTGATGTGGGATCCCCTCACCTGTGTGTGTTGCAGTCCAGGTATGTGCCTGGGAGGTACGATCTGTGTACAATCTGTACTTGCAGGCATGCCGCGCAGAGCATGGAGGCAGGTCCCAGTCACTGCAGATAAATGTGAGTGGTGCACTAGTGTGTGTGCCTTGCTTGTGTGCAGCACAGTGGAAGGTGCAAGCATTGTCCCACATGACCCCATGCCGTGCCTGCCTGTTACAGCCCTGCTGGAGACAGTCATGTGACACCGCCACAGAGGCAGTATAGCATGTGAAAATGTACATGTGTGCTCCACACCCCAAGGCAGATGGCCGCAGGTCATGTGTGCCACAGCAGTGTGGTCGACCAGGACTGTCATAGTGGTCAGATACCACATGCCTGTATAAGTACAGTATGAGCATAGGCAACAGTTGCAGTGACACAGTAGGTCAATGTACAGTGTCCCTGTGTTCAGACCACTGCCTACTGTACACTTGGCTAGACACACACCCAGAGGGTGTATATACTGGTGAGCCATCACATGTCCCAGTACACGTAGCCTGTGTAATGCCATCACAGGGTGGTCACAATAACACGTTGTATGAGAGATATGTTGTACCAGGTGATGTGTCATGTGTGCATATGTTGAGTTGCACAGCTGTTCACACGTCCGCAACATATCAGTGCATGATGCGTAGTGTAACATGATGTGTGGAACTGCACTGTGATCCACAACACGGTCATCTGAGACAGGTGTGTTGTGAATGGTGTAACCCATGGTTCCACGGGATATACACTGGTGCTGTTGACTGCCATGCTGGGGGCCACCAGTGGTGCCTACAGTGGTCATACAGACATACTGCACACGTTGTTCTAGCAGGAATGTCCATTGTTGTAGATGATGTGTTACTACGTGAAGGTAGGTGTGTGTTGTGAATGTTACCCATCCAGATGTGACCATCAGGTGCAGTCATGGTTGTTGACAGCATCACACCCATCCACAGCTGTCAGCACCCTGTCCCCAGAATGGGTATCAGCCGCCCTGATACTGTGTGACCTATGTGCAGATGGCAGAACACCTACTACTGGCTGGCTAACAGTGTCATCTAGGAAGGCTATGTGATGGCTGGAATACGCTGTTATAATGTATAATGATGGTATCCCAATGAAGTACATGGAATCACATACAGTAAGCCATGGCTGGCATGTAAACCATGTACAACAATGACTGTGTGACAGACACAAACAATGCGGAGCCATGTTGAACATGCACCCATCAGAACACCAAATGAGGTATGTTGCACATATCGATGTACAACTGTCAGCTATGGGCACAGCATGGATGCAGATGCATATCCCCCACAGGCAGTACCACGCCATGTAGGTAGGGGGCATTGCATGACAACATGTGACAGTTGCTGTACCGCCACATGTACTGCATATCCGTCATATAGGGGTAACAGTGGTACGTGACTGTTGGACATGCCTGTACATATGACCATGTCCCACAGGATATGTGTTACATGTGTACAACACCTGTTGTACCGTCATCAAGCTGCGAAGTGTATGGCTGCCAGTGTACCTGTGTGACATGTTGTGCAATGGGTGCAAAGGAACGCAGTAGTGCATTGCATGCCCACATGTCCCACACAGGTGCATAGCCTGAACATACAATACAAAGAGGGTGTTGAATCATAGCAACCCACAAGAGGAGATGGGTACGGGTGGCAAACCACTACCACCTGTCCGGGTAAGGTGTGCATGTCCATGACACATTAGCACCTGAGATTTTAGCAGTACAGCTGTACAGGGTGGCATGCATATTTGATCACTAATACCCCTGTGTGTTCCACCACTGGCCTGTTGACAGACAGACACCAACACAATGTGCAGCACTGACATGTGCACAGCACATCACTGCTGGCTATTGTAGAACAGGTTTACCATATAGACACGTGCACAGAACATCTGCGCCAGCCACACTCAAACACGTTATGTGTTGAACCGCACCATCATTGTAGCCTATGCCACAGACAGATGTTCATGCATCTGTGTATGTACGGCTGGGAATGTCCCTGGCCTAGCAGTATAGCTGTGTCAGTGTTGCGAACAACATACTGAGTGGGCTGGGTGTGTGAGGTGTGCGTCATACGTGTATGGTCCGATGGATGATACCATCAGTGCCCCAGCTATGTGAACATCCCTGTTCCCATACATGGATACCTATGCTGTGCCCAACACCACGGTCCCTGTGGGAGGGATGGTGCTGTGTGGTGCACCTGCTGACATGGCGGTGACAGCAGGCACTGGATGTAGACATATGTGGTACCCATGTCAGGCCAGGCTACCATCCATGTGCATGGGATATCAGTGTGTGGGCACATACAGCACTGTGTTGAACAATATCACAGCACATAGCACCTGTCAGGGGTTATGTGTAAGCATGGATGTGCGATACCAGCATGCACCATACACACCCCCACCAAGCAGCATGCTGCCTACCTTGCAGAAGGCCATTGTCCACACCATGATGATAGACATGTGTAATGTCCATATACACATAGCAATGACATATGGAATGGACAGCCACCCTCCCAATATCAGTACCCCCCAGGTGGGACACATCCCTGTGCCATGTATGTGACATACCCTGTCATACCATGCAGCCCTGTCCAGCAAGGCTGCATGTGCTATCACAGTCATACATGGTGCGATGGCCAAATGGCACTTGCACTATTAACCGTCCAGAGCAGTAATGTGGCACTGGTGCATCTTGTGGTGTCACACGTGCTGTGTGTTGGCGTGTACAACGTGCGCGTGCACATGCTATGTATGACCATCCCTGCTAATGTCATATGCTTACACAATGTCCCATGTGTATCACATGTGCAATACAGGTGAGCCGTGGCAGGTTGTCCAACACCTGTACAGTACTGTGTAGATGTACATGGCACAACACATGCATGTACAGGTGTCTACGTGTATGTGTGCAGTGCCACCACTGACGTCCATAACGGCTGTGTCCGTGATGCCTAGTGACATATACACAGCATCCAGGTGAACAGTAGAACTGTGTGCACATTGGGACACATGCCAACTGGTATGAACACAGGTGCGGGCAGGTACACATGTCCACAGCAGGTTACCATCAACATGGTGTGTGTACAGTGTGATGAGTTGACACACAGATATGATATGATACCTGCTACTCAACGGTGTGACAGCAACACGTCAGCTGTGTTAGTGCCATGATGCATCGCAGAGATTACTGTGCAGATGTCGAACATGTCATAGCAATGTATGTCCAGCGGTATGCCAGTACATCAGTGTAAATGTGACCTGTCACCATCATTATGTCTTACAGATAATGCCACATTCACGGCTGCCAGCCTTCAGCCGCCAGGAGGATGACGTAATCATACAGTTGCTCCATGACAACCATGACCTGCTATTCAGCCATGTTCCACAGCAAGCACAGCAGCGGGATGACGTGTGGCAGGATATGCGCAGGAGGGTGAACGACGTGGGTGGCAACAACCGCACCTACCAGCAGATACGCCGACACTGCATGGACCTAATACAGCACGTGAAACAGCGTGCTGCCGCAATCGCCAGAGAACAAGGTGGAACAGGTGGTGGGCCACCAACCCAGCACCCACTCACACACACGGAGGAGCTCCTGGCCAGTCTGGGGACACCCAGGGAACATCATGCAGAAACACTCGCTGCCATCGTGGAGGTGGGTGTCTCCCAACCAACGAGCCTGGAGCTGCCTGGTAAGTCAGTCTTGCATATGTGTATGATAACTGACGTAGGTGTGGGTGTCACAGTACACCACATAATGTACCAACACATGCCAGGTATATGGCCACACAAGCCGCATACTACAGTATGCTACGTTGTGTTTGCAGACATGTGCATAACACATGCTACCGCACAGGTACATGATGTGAAATGCACAGTGCTTACTGTGGCTACAGTCATGGATAATGTTTATACTGTTGTGTCGTCCCTATACAGGTACCTCTGGCATGTCGCACAGCCATGGGTCCGTTGCAGGTGAGACTGTTGTTAGTAACAGGCATGTTACAGTGTATAGATATTCGCCATGTGGCCAGGTATGACATGCACACCTGGGTTCTGCTCCAGTCACGGTATACAGGTTGCACCACCTGACACACACCCCACCCATGTACAGTAGATACAACCGTTAGTATACACCGGCATGAAACCACAGAACCCGTCGGTGTGATATGTGCAGTCAGCTATGCATACAATGGTGGAGGTGTTCTACAATGGCTGCATATGTAGTATGCATTGGAATGCCATTTGTGGTACGCACACAGTACCACATAGTGAGCTGTGATCTGGCCAGCACACAGGTGTTACCAATGTGACATATGCCCCTGCATTGTGTGCACACGTTGTGACATGGCACATGACATGTCCCACGCACGTGGTGTTCTGTCTGCAATATTGTCACACCATGACATGACCTATGCCCGACATAGCAGACATCCACACTGTCTGCATAGGCCTCTGGATTGTGACACCTCAGACTTGTATGGGTGTATGTCACATGGGCCACCACAGGGATGGGTACACGGTGCCCATCACACACAATTGTCCATGACCCAGTCAAACATGGCCATGGGTGATACCTACAGGCATGTTGCCACACAGTACATCTGGAGTGGATAGACACCGTTGCACATTGTCCACACATAGTGCGATCATAGCTGTAGTGGACCACCTGTACATTTGATGTGGTACACCAGACAACTGGAATGCCTGTCTGCAGCCACTGGAGGTGCCACCAATGTCTACCATATACGTGCTGTGGAACAGCATGACTGTGTTGCAGACATGGCAATGCAATGCGTCCATGTTATGCATCACACAGAAACATACCTGTGTCCTGCTGACATGCAGTGGCACAGTGTCTGTACTCCCCACTGTATAGCTATGTACACGGCTCACACCAACCACACCTGCACAGACATCTTTGTTACACATGCATTCTATCTGTTGCCTGTACACATAACACTGCACTGTGACGTCCAGTATAACGCAGTGCATGTGGTGGGACACCATTGTCACATGTCCACATGTTATCGCACATGTCGGCGGAGTACATGTCAAAGTGACGCCAGCCATGTGTACTTTAACCTGCCTGTGGCCACACGGTGTATCACGGTGATACATGCAAACCACCATGAATGTGTGCACTGCATGCCTACTGAAATGACACCTGCTTGATGTAGTGTGCACCCCAGGGCAGTATGCATACTACCACTATTAATGTCTGGCCTGCATTCACTGAGCTGTGGTGTGGGAATGCTGCATGCCATCTGCAATATCACATGCATGATGTGTCTGCGTGTGTGTGTGTCTGCGTGTGTGTGTCAGCGTGTGTGTGTCTGCATGTGTGTGTCTGCGTGCGTGTGTGTGTGTGTGTGTGTGTGTGTGTCTGTGTGTGTGTCTGCGTGTGTGTGTGTGTGTGTGTGTGTCTGCGTGTGTCTAATGTATCTTACAGTATGTCTTTGTATTCACAGGTGGTGTAGGTGCGTTCCCCTCCTGCGGTCCATCTGATGCTAGTGTCCCCACAGATACTAGCGGTGATGACCATATGCATGAGGCACAAGCAGGGTTGTCAGGGGCAGAAGCTGTGCCATTGGTTACTATCCCACCTATGTCCCCTTCATCTCCGCACATGGTTCTGATGCCGACACATACCACATCACCGTTGCCCATAGAGGAAGGACAGTCAGCATCTGTTGGCATTGAGCAGGAATGTGTGGTGGCTACAGAAGGTGCGGGTACACACCATGTTGCCAATGTAATGTCTGGTGATGTGCCACACAGGCATGTGGCTCGTGCTGCTCGTAGGAGGACCTCTGGCAGACATGCACCTGCTGTACAGGGTGCAGCAGCTGGTATCACCAGACACATGTTCCAGAGTGTAATGGCGGCACAGGCACGTGCTGAACGGCAGAACCAAGAAGGGCAGAGGCTGCAGAGGGCCGCAATCCGTTCCCTAAATGAGAACATCCAGTCACTGGCGAATGCTCAACAGCAGATTGCTAATGTTCTGGATAGGCGATTAGGTGAGATGGTTGGAATCCTCGACCGAGGCATGTCAATCCGCGAGCGTGAGCTGTCTGTGCTGGAACACCTGGTAGGGGTGAGGCATAGGACACGTGGCCGTAGGCCAGCAACACCACCTAATGTAGGTCGATGTGTGCGTGCCACCTCTCATGCCCACTCACACAGTGCCGGTAGCAGCAGCAGTGCAGCTGGTGCTACACCAACCACACCAGGACACAGCAGGCCACGTGGACATGGCCCTGGCCAGTCCCAGTGTGGACACGGTTCCAGCGGACATGTATCATCGGAGAGTGGCCACCCCACACCTCTACCTGGTAGTGCCCGTGCGACCCCAGGGAGGCACGGGTCACGTGGCCGCAGACGGACACAGTGAGCCGTACAACCTGCACTTTACAGTCTGGGGCTGCCAAGTATACCCCGTGTAGGCATCACAGATGGCTGAACTGTGTACACACATACCCACACACAGCAGACACAACTGTAGGGCTCCACCACATCCACATGCATTCTGCACAGTCATGTCCAGTAAATGCACCGGCCCTTACACACACACATGATGTCATCCATTGGTACAGCCTATACCCCTGGCACACATATCACCCTGTGCATATGATGAAGCCTCTGCCGCATCACTGTCATCCACACCATCAGTGCACAGTTATGCAAATATATTCTGATGCACAGGGTGGACAAGATTGTGAGAGGTGTATGTGATACCTGTGTACGCATAGTGTGTGATGTGTATGTTGCAGTGGTTGTGTATGACAAGTGACAGGTGTGTATGTGACGTGGGTTGTGTACTGTCATCATGCAGCAGACATACCATGTAGTGCAGGTGCAGCATACATTGAGCTGTGTACACGGCATGTGTGACAGTTACATGTGTAGCACCATGTTGGTTCTGTTAACATGTATGCCTCATATGGTGTACTTGCATATGCCTACTGGGAGCACTGTTATCAGTCCCCCATGTGTAGCTGTGGGTTACCCAAAGGCACATCTGGCAATATCAGCATACCACAGGTACCCGCAACCTGCCTGGACACCTACATAGGTACATAGGTGCATAGGTACATACCAGGCTATGTGCCCTATGGCATGTGTAAGCCTAGCCAGAGTGTGTGTGGCTTTCACCACCCCTTAGGATGAGGATACTATATCCATTGGTCTGCTGTCCCTCTGTCCAGCAGTGACACAGAGATGATGCCTGGGGCATACCTACGAACTCCCATCCACACGTCAGGATTACTCTTGGACAGAGTCAGTGAGGGGCTCTACTTCACAAGGGCTTGGAATCTGTTCCATGGTGTAGGGAGTCTCTGGGCGATGAACCTGTCCCTCCAGCACGTCCTATTTATGTCCGTGTTGAGGTTTCTGTCAGTTGCTCCCGTGCCCGTGGTTGTTTGGATCCTAGGAGGTGGAACATGTCCATGACACCCAGGTGGGACATGGCCGTGTATGTCAGGCACAGATCACCTCGGAGCAGACAGTATGAGAAGGTATACAGCCGGAGTCCCCTCAGTCGGGCAGCGTGTGGCATATGTTTCAGCACCTTTATCCCTGTGTTGTGGAACATTTGATGTCCTTCCAAGTGCTGCAGGTGTCAGGTTAGGTACATTCCAAATGTGGCGTTGTACCCAATCATTGGTCTGATGCGTGAAGAGTACAGGGGTACGATGACCTCCCCTGATGTGGATGTGAATCCCTTCATGACCAGGTGGGCACAGTGGAATGTCTTCCCAACCACATTGGCAATGTGAGTGTCAAGAGAGGTTACCGACAGGTTTGGTACCCTTGTCCCTGATCACGTCCACCTTATTTAATGGATTACCACCTATGTGGTAATTCGGGGTGAACACGTCTTTCCCAAAGGGTAGGTCTATACCTTCCCTTGCATGTAGCTTCAGGCCATGGCTCTGGCACCAGGTATACATTTCTATGAGACCTCAGGTGGATGTCCGTGTCTGATGGGGTGTTGAGTATGGTGGCCGGTTTGCAGTCATCTGCATACCTTGTCTGCCACAATCCCCCTATGTTTGCATGCACGTCGGAAAGTTGAATGCCGAACAGGAGGGGGCCCAGGACTGAGCCCTGTGGGCCACCACTCGGGACCAGCTTGGAGCCTGACATGGCACCAGGAACACTAACCCTGTAGGTTTTGACCTCCATCCGGTTGGCAAACCATCGTGTGACATATGTCTCTACATCTATGCTGGTGAGCCTTTCTATGATGCCTGCGTGGAGTGTGGTTCAAACGATGTCGCCAGGTCACGGTAGTCTGTGCAAACCGACGTACCCCCATCAATGGCCTTAGTGACTCCTCCAAACAGGTCGACCAGGTTCGGGAGGCAGGATCTGCCCTTGACTAAGCCGATGTGGGTATGTTCCAGTATTTGTCGTTCCCCAATGTCTTTATTTATGGGCTCCATTATGGACCCCTCCATAGCTTTGCAGACAAGGCTTGTCAAGCTTATAGGGCAGGGATGTACAGAGTCCATAGGAGCACTACCTTGGTGGAGTGGGACCACAGTTGCCATATGCCATCCATTGGGTACGTAGCCTGTAGTAAGGCTAAGATTAAACAGCAGCCTTATGTGCAGGGTGAGGCCCTCAATGAGGTTGTGTAGCACACAGCCGGGGACACCATCTGGTCCCATTGATGCTGTGTTCACTGCTTTACAGATATCAGCTCTCACCTGGGCATTTGAGATGTTTGAGAGGCTAGACTCTGATGGGATAGATACGTCCCTTCTTGGGGGGGGAGGGTAGATGTATGCACGGAACCTGTCTGCCAGTTTGTTGGCAATGTCTTTGGGTTCAGTGATCATTGTAACATTCTGGACTAATTCCGAGCATAACTGTGTGCTTCCACCCATGTTCCTACCATAGCTAAGGAAGGCCTTATGGTTGTCTTATGTGTCCTTTGCAAGTCCAGTCCCACAGGCGGCCTTGGATGATTGTATGAGTGATCATATGTTAACGCCAGTATTAATCAGTGATGCCTTCCCTGGTAGTGATATTGCTCTGTCATGTAGTAGCTTTCACCTCTTGTTGTACGGTTTGTTAATGGCTGGGGTCCGCCAGACCATGTGCCTGCCTTTGGTGGACAAGGTCCTGATGTTATCAGGGATCGCTTGATCCAGACATTCCTGGGGGTGCTCATAGAAGGCATTTGTAAGGGTTTCAGCAGCATGGCCTGTGTTTACCACTGGCATGGAGGCCTTGTACGGTACCACACCAGTCGTATGACATGTGGGGTTCACTGTGGAGAGGTCTTCACTGTGGTCTCCCTTGCCGGTGGTGGGTGCAGGATGCGGATCTCCAGTGAGTTCACTATATGGTCTGACCTCACCGTTGAGGGATGTACATCCTGTGTGGAGCATGTCGTCCCCATGTGTGTTGATCAGGACTAGTATAGTTCCTCCCCGGTGCATGGTTGTTCCACAGCATTCCGGTGTATGAACACCTGGAACCTTTGGTGTAGGGTGTTGTGTCCTGGGTAATGTTCCCGGTCTATGTATGGGTGGTTGATGTCACCCAATATGATGGTGTTGTGAGAGCATTCATACTCCCCAGTGTCTTCAGGAAGGCTGTGTGGGTATCCTGGGTTTAGGAGGGTGGTCTGTAGCATACAACAAACTGTAGGGCAGTCCTACCCATGGTTAATTGCACCTGGATGGTCCCCGCTGCTACGTGCATTTCTGACAACCTGGAGGTGTGAGTATCCTTCATGGAAATGGAGACTCCCCCTCCTTCTGTGTTCGGTCTGGGTTATGGTCCTGAACGCGTGATATGAGGTATGACCTGATAGTGCTGGGGTGCTCTCAGGAGCCCTGAACAATGTTTCAGTCACAGCACTGACATCGATGTCCTCCATACTGAGGAGGGCATTTGAGGGCGTGCAGCTTGGGCGTAGACTACTGGCACTGAGCAGTATTACCCTTTCTTTTCTCCAGGTTTGTAGTCTAGGGTGGTAGGTTTATCATTCCAGCCTTGCCTGCAGTGGGCACTGTGGGGGTGGCAGGAGCCTTAGCCGAACTCTTGAAGACCAGGGCGACAGGTGCGAGCCATCCCTTGCGAAGGGGCGTGGCGTGCCAAGCATGTCATCCCAGGCAAGAGGAATCTGGATCCCCTCAGACTGACACCGGTAACCAGGCACATTATCAAGGGTGATCATTTGGAGCCAGTATAGTGGCATCATACATGATGAGGGTGGGATACTGCCCAGGGTCAGGGACATGCTGGCCTGGGCTACACAATCTGAGAGCCCCTCTATGTCTCCTTTCATGTATCCCAGGTTGGTATGTCTCCGGTCATTGACACCAGCATGGGCAATGACCGCGTCATACTTGTACATGCTGCGGAGTGACCTGTGTGCGTGTGTTATGTGGCAGATTTCAGCACCCGACAGGCAGCCTATTGTGATCATTCCCTTGTTCAGTCTGGTGGGTGGGATGTCAGTGTGTCTGACTGTGGCGTCACCCATTACAAGTGTGTCTGGCATTGTGTGTGGCCTTTGGGGCTGTGACTGTTTAGCACAGTGGCGTTGAGAACTATGTGTTGCATGTCCTATGTCTTGTGGAGGCAGTTGCTTGGATGTCTGCTTCAGAGGCCTCGTTAGGTTTGTTACATGTTTTAACAGTGCCTCCAAGTATGTCTTAGTGTGTTCATGTGTTTGTTTAGCATTTGTGATAGTTACATGTGACACTGGGTTTGTGGTGTGCATGGTGTCCTTCCCCTCCCGTTTTGTCTTGCCGGTCATGGTTTGAGAGAGCTCAGCCCCCTATCTGGCTATATAGTTGCATCTCTCACATATATTATGTTTAGTGGGGGAGGTGCGGCTTGTCCGTGTCCATGAGGCACCTGTAACATTGCCCAGGACGCCCAGATTCACCATCTGAACAGGAGAGGTTGCTAGCAATTGACCCTTCGACATGCCAGAGAACGTGAATGCATTTGCTGTGTAACTGGGTCAGAAGGCACCTATAGGGAAGTGGGTACTCACGGGGATTCTAGGCTAGTGTAGTACTCCATCTAGTATACATGTACTTTACCTATGTAGGAATACTATGGGAGCAGGTGCAGAGCTTTTGTGATAGAGAACAGACAGTTGAGATTGCAAGAAGAGAGGTTCTACATGTAAACCTGTGGAGCACGGAGCCAGATATAGTGTAACGTTGCTTACACAGTACATGATGCACATGTCCACACATATACTGCACCTGACGCCTGTGGTCGGTGCCACAGGCTACGGTGGACAGAGACATCACATACATGGCATGACACAGTACAGGTATGGTGACATTCTGCAGGTGTCACACACAGTGTGCTGGCAACTGACCGCAGGTGTCACCTGTCAGCTGTGGTGCACGGTGTGCAGCAGTTGGATGCTGTACCGGTACAGGAATATGTCCGCAATCAGGGGGCGTACACCACTATTGCACACACCCCATTGTGTGCAGATGGGAACACCTGCCTGTGTGGTCAGCACCCTCACAATACAATGCACCCACGCGCCATGTCACAGGGGGCGGTCTTGCACAGGTGGCCAGTAAGGCTCACACGTATGGCATTGACAGGGCTGTACAATGCAGCACCAGTACTGGATGGTCACCCTGTGTGGTTAGTGTCCAGTCACAACACTATATCTGCATACACCCTCACAACAGGCAGCAGACATACACACATGTTGACACACTGACATGGTGGTGACCACACATGTCTACACAGAGGGACGACGTGTTGCATGTACTGCACCATCCACAACCATGCACCCCACACTGAGGTATGTACAGATCCCTACCATGGTGTACAGTGATGTGTGGTATGTGGCACATAGTCCCCCCGATCTGTGGCATACATGGGCACACATTCCTGCACACATGTTGGTGCTAGGAATGCCACACCCGCTATATGGGATATGTGCAGGCGTGCAGCGGTATGTAGTGCATCCTGCATACCACCACTGTATCTGGCAGCTGTGCCAATATATGCACTTTGGAGGTGGTAGGGGTTACAGTGGCCATGTGACATATGGTCGATGACACATGGCCGATGGGTATGCATTATGGCAGCACTGTCATGTAAAGGCGACATAGCAGACTGTATGCACATGGCAGGGTAGGATGGTGTGTGACACACCTGTGACCAGTATTTGCACACATGCATGTGGACAGGTGTTTAAACACATGGTGTACACACATACCACCATGCGTGCTGTTACTATGCCACCATATGACGGCCCCCATGATGGGTATGCATGTGGTAGGGGGTTGCAACTGTGTTATGGACATTGGACACAGCTCATGCATGGCTGCACCGTGCACAGTACATGTGTCACGTGTATCCCATGTTGCCATGTGTGTATGCATTGCTACGTTGTGACATGTGTGTCGACGTACATGGAACATGGACTGTGGTATGGTATCACAGCTGTCACAGGCAAACTGTACAAGGGTATGTGTCCCAGTCAACACTGCTACACCCTGTAGGGGGTACATACCACAGACATGTGTCCACCTTCCATTCGTGTGTGTATTACCACGTACGCCAGTGTTATGCATGTGGTACATCACAGGCTTCATATGTGTCCTGTGTGCAGTCTATGCACACAGCCAGGCAATCACATATATGACATATCCAGACTTTGTTTCACTGTGGTACAGCTGCAGTCATGTATCATATATGTGTTAGGCCCGTGGTATGTTTGGAGCATGCCTGTCCATGTATACCGATATGGGTGGACTACATCACATGTGTGGGATCATTGATAGTACATGTGTACTCTGCATGACGGACGTACACCGCCACATAGACTTGTGGACATATGTCACATGCTGTTGCTGGACCGTGAGGCATACTGCTGCACCGATGACATGGTGCTGGCATGGCAGCTACAGTGTTCACTGCAGTGTGAACATGTTCAGCCTGCACCCGTGACGCCTGTGCTGTCATCTGTGTGTGTACGTGTAACTGCATGTGTGTCCACCCTGTGCGTGTGTACGGGTTTACCTGGCCGTGACTTGCGGTGTGCGCACTCCGTCTGCTTGCCGGACAGCGCATAGCACATACTAAGTGTGTGAGCATGCCCTGGTTTCTGTTGTGTGGGTGGACACACACGACTGTCCACAATCTGCCCTCCATGATTTCACCCCATGTGTATGCATGTCTGCACTGTGCAGATTCTAAGTGTCTGAGCATGCCCAGTAAGCAGCTGTGTAGATGGACACACAGTACAGTGCACACCGCGCCCGTCTGCATTGATACCCCGTGTGCATGTCTTTTTCCCCTTCGCAAACACCACGTCTGAGGCATGGCCGAGTTGCTGTTGTGTGGGTGGACACACATGATGGTCCACAATCTGCCTTCCATGATTTCACCCCATATGTATGCATGTCTGCACTGTGCAGATTCTAAGTGTCTGAGCATGCCCAGTAAGCAGCTGTGTAGATGGACACACAGTACAGTGCACACCGCGCCCATCTGCGTTGATACCCCTTGTGCATGTCTGTTTCCCCTTCGCAACCGCCACGTCTGTGGCATGGCCGGGTTGCTGTTGTGTGGGTGGACACACACGACGGTCCACAATCTGCCCTTCATGATTTCACCCCATGTGTATGCATGTCTGCACTGTGCAGATTCTAAGTGTCTGAGCATGCCCAGTAAGCAGCTGTGTAGATGGACACACAGTACAGTGCACACCACGCCCGTCTGCATTGATACCCCGTGTGCATGTCTGTTTCCCCTTCGCAACCGCCACTTCTGTGGCATGGCCGGGTTGCTGTTGTGTGGGTGGACACACGCGACGGTCCACAATCTGCCCTCAATGATTTCACCCCATGTGTATGCATGTCTGCACTGTGCAGATTCTAAGTGTCTGAGCATGCCCAGTAAGCAGCTGTGTAGATGGACACACAGTACAGTGCACACCGCGCCCGTCTGTGATGATACCCCGTGTGCATGTATGTTACCCCTTCGCGACCGCTGGGTGTGAGGGCATGGCCAGTACGCCATTCGGGGGTATACACTACAGTCGGCACCGATGTCTGCTACTAGGCGTGTAGCCATGGCCAATGACATCCTGCATAGCCATGGTGACCGTCCAGGTGAGTCATATGTGGTTGGTATGCCACAATGGCTGCCTACATCGTGCACGCCGGTTGCCCTCTCATAGGGTATACTGTCTGTGGTGCATCCCGTATCCATGTCGTGATGTTGTGCTCCGTAGTTAGTTGGTATTCCCGAGTGCAGCACTACCGTGTTACTGTACGCCCACCTTGGGATGGTAACATGCTGTGTGACTGCGCACTCTGTCTTCATTCCCTATCGGCTGCCTTGCCTCTGCAGATGATATCACCCACCTAGGGGTATGCCTCCTGACAGTGCTGTGCTCAGTAATCTCGGTAGCGCGTTCTGTAAGTGCATCATGCTGTAGTGTGTTCATGTAGGTAGGCGTAGGTTCAACTCCAGGCCCTTCCCCGTGTGTGTGTGTGAGGTGTGTGTGTGTGTGTTTCCTGCTGCCTCTGCAGATGGTCATGCTTTTAGACACTTCGCAACACATACCTTGGCTATTGTCAGCTATTCCTTTACGGATGATGTCACCCGCCTAGAAGTATGCCTCTGACAGAGCTGTACTCGGTAATCTCGGTAGCGCGTTCTGTAAATGCATCATGCTGTAGTGTGTTCATGTAGGTAGGTGTAGGTTCGACTCCCTGCCCTTCCCCGTGTGTTTCCAGATGCCCTTGGTGAGAGTAGTTCCTTTAGTCGCTTCTCAACACATACCTTGGCTATTGGCATCTATTCCTTTACGGATGATGTCACCCGCCTAGAAGTATGCCTCTGACAGCACTGTGCTCAGTAATCTCGGTAGCGCGTTCTTTAAATGCATCATGCTGTAGTGTGTTCATGTAGGTAGGCATAGGTTCGACTCCCGGCCCTTCCCCATGTGTGTGTGTTTCCAGATGCCCTTGGTGAGAGTAGTTCCTTTAGTCGCTTCTCAACACATACCTTGGCTATTGGCATCTATTCCTTTACGGATGATGTCACCCACCTAGAAGTATGCCTCTGACAGCGCTGTGCTCAGTAATCTCGGTAGCGCATTCTGTAAATGCATCATGCTGTAGTGTGTTCATGTAGGTAGGCGTAAGTTCAACTCCTGTCCCTTCCCGGTGTGTGTGTGTGTGTGTTTCCAGCTGCCTCTGCAAATGGTCATGCTTTTAGACACTTCACAACACATACCTTGGCTATTGTCAGCTATTCCTTTACGGATGATGTCACCCACCTAAACGTATGCCTCTGACAGCGCTGTGCTCAGTAATATCGGTAGCGCGTTCTGTAAATGCATCATGCTGTAGTGTATTCATGTAGGTAGGTGTAGGTTCAACTCCAGGCCCTTCCCCGTGTGTGTGTGTGAGGTGTGTGTGTGTGTGTTTCCTGCTGCCTCTGCAGATGGTCATGCTTTTAGACGCTTCGCAACACATACCTTGGCTATTGTCAGCTATTCCTTTACGGATGATGTCACCCGCCTAGAAGTATGCCTCTGACAGCGCTGTACTCAGTAATCTCGGTAGCACGTTCTGTAAATGCATCATGCTGTAGTGTGTTCATGTAGGTAGGCATAGGTTCGACTCCCGGCCCATCCCTGTGTGTGTGTGTGTGTGTGTTTCCAGATGCCCTTGGTGAGAGTAGTTCCTTTAGTCGCTTCTCAACACATACCTTGGCTATTGGCATCTATTCCTTTACGGATGATGTCACCCACCTAGAAGTATGCCTCTGACAGCGCTGTGCTCAGTAATCTCGGTAGCGCGTTCTGTAAATGCATTATGCTGTAGTGTGTTCATGTAGGTAGGGGTAGGTTCGACTCTCGGCCCTTCCCCGTGTGTGTGTTTCCAGATGCCCTTCGCGAGAGCAGTTCCTTTAGTCGCTTCTCAACACATACCTTGGCTATTGGCATCTATTCCTTTATGGATGATGTCATCCACCTAGAAGTATGCCTCTGACAGCACTGTGCTCAGTAATCTCGGTGGCGCGTTCTGTAAATGCATCATGCTGAAGTGTGTTCATGTAGGTAGACGTAGGTTCGACTCCCGGCCCTTCCCTGTGTGTGTGGGGTGTGTGTGTGTGTTTACAGCTGCCCGTGTAGAGAGTAGTTATTTTAGACGCTTCGCAACACATACCTTGGCTATCGGCGTCTATTCCTTTACGGATGTTGTCACCCACCTAGACATGTGCCTCTGACGGTGCTGTGTTCAGTGGCCCACGTAGCGTGTTCCATACCTGTGTCATACTGTTGTGCGGTTGGGTAGGTGGGGGTAAGGTCAATCCCCATGCCTGCCAGCTGTGTGTGTGTGTCTATGCTCACAGCCGCATGGGTTCATAGGTTTTGGCTTTAGAGTTTCCGCATAACACTTAGATCCTGCCGCCATCTCTGTGTTTGTGGATGGTGAGACGCAGCTCGTGGACTGCCTGTGTGCCTGCTGTGGTTGGCGACCTCCGTAGCGTGTTCACCACGTGCGCCCTGCTGTGGTGTGGTGGGGTGGTGCTGTGTATGTTACACTCCCGGCCTTGCCACATGTGTCCATCTGTATCTCTCTCGATGTATATATACATACGTATGTTGTGCCCATAGCGCTGCTCTTGCATGGACAGCTGTCTGTCCCATGTATCGCATATTTGCATGGCTGACACATAGAACTGTGGTACGATGCATATCCACTCATTGTCCATGCAACATCCGTATTCCAGCACGCCCTAGGGACATCTGCTGGATATCGTGGCAGACAGCTATCCTTGCTGTACTGACACTGTACCCGTACACGCCATAAACCTTGTGTATAATTGTCTGTTTATGGTGTGTGTATGTCTATCTGAGCTGTATGCCTGGTCATATGTATGTCCTGCTATAGCCGTCTGTGCAGGTGTCGCCACTATGGGTAATCCTTGTAGACCGCTGTTTCATGTGCACTTCAGCACATACCTGCAGACCGTACTACCCCTCCTACGGCAGCGGCCTTAGATCAACCACTGCCCTAGGCGATAGGGCTCCATGGCGCCCACCACCACAACACATGGTGCCCCCATCCTGGTGTACCTACATGACATAACTACTAGAAAGGTGGCCCTGCTAGTGCGGCGCCCTAGGCAGCCGCCGGATTGGCCTATGCCTACGGCCGGCTATGAGCACATCACGAGGCATACTTTTACATTCAGTGTTTTACAAAGGCTAGATTCTAATACAAGGGGGGGGGGACCTTATCAACTATACTTTAGAATGCGGATTGAGATGGATTATTAGGTGGAGAGTTGACCACACACCAGGGCTGAATGATGAAGCACAGATTGAGCCTCTTTTGAGAAGCAGGTGGCTTAAACCCAAATAACAGGAATGTAGTTTAGGTACAGCTATACATTTAACACCCATTAGTCCACTCTTTCCATTGTTTACCACTGTATTACATTGATATAATATACATATTTTCTATATATATTGTTAGATTTTTGATTGATGAGTATTAGGCATAGTACAATATCATATAATACATGTTTTAATAGGATGTTTTTGAAGATGTTAATATATGTATGTGTAGTTAACATTGCATCTGCGCTTTATATGCTGGGGTTAATTGTTCATTGTTTGATGAGAAATTGACCAATGAAAGTGTAAGGAGGGATATTTAAAGCCTGGATGCTTTTATGTTATGTGTAAGTCTGACGGAGCCTACGGGTGAAAGCGCTTACTTGTCTATAGAGGAACCTTTTTATACCATTTGGGCACTGTCCTGGACAATTTCTACGTTGAATGTTTCATCTACCTATGTGTTTTTTGGATTGTGTGCCATAAGGTGCCAGCGGTTATTTTATGTTGATTAGGTGTATTCCATGGTCAATTGACATTAATCATATTAATTCATTAAAGGATCTTCTTTATAAGTGGGAACGCCATAGTTTAACCATCCTATGACCTTCCTAGTTGAAGTTGTTAGTGTGCCATTAGTATGTGTTCCACAGGTCGCCCATTTGTTCCGCATTATGGAAGCGAGTGATCCCCATTTTGGTGATGGCAGATTGATAGCTGTGTACGCCAGTATTCGCACGGCGGTCTAACTTTGTATGGGGAATGTCTAATGTAGTCCCTATCTGTATTTCCTGTGCTATGCCTTACTGCAGCTGTGTAATTCCACCAGGTTTCCAGTTATGGGTGCCATCTTGGTCGTACGCTTGTCCATCCATGGGAATTGCCTACTGGACACTGATATAGGGCTGTACACATTTCACACCTGCTTTTAGCATTATCCGGTGGATGCTTTGCATCATTAGTGGGGAGTAAGGCATGTGCTATACCCACATCCCTCCCATGGGGCGGGACAACGGATTATCTGCCAAACAACTCCGAGCCCCATTTCTGCATACCCAGGATCCCATGGCTGCAACCCTCGATGGTACACATTACACATCCTTCATGTGTGCGGGACTGGGATGTGGACGCACTTCTATGGACTCGTCAATCTGGGGATTTCTGTTCATATGTCCTGCATTTCATGGACACTTGTCATCAACCTTAAACACGCTGGTGGTGCATATGTCTAGCTGTGCCATAGTCACGGCTGTCATTTCTTCTGGGTCGATCGCAGCTGGTTGATATTGCGAACGGATCAATTTTTGGAGTCCTACAATGGACACCAATGTGCATATTTAAAGTGTAGAACTTGTTGGGTTTGGACTGCTGCTGTATGTTCCCCAATCGCGGATGTCTGTTTGACTACCCATATTATGTATTACTTGGTCTACCTATATCCATGTGCCAGTAAGTGGAAATACAGCAAACCTTGAGTCCTGGTCATCTTCATAGAAGACATTGTTGAACATAAACCATGCCAAGACAGACGATGACAAAAACGATACACTCCACAGTCAAAAGATACTGAGCTCTTTCACCCACTAACATGGGGCATCGTCGGAGTACGAAATACATTGGATAGTCGACCCTTATATACTTCCTTCAGAGTCAGTTTAAAGTCAACTAATTAATAAACTTGCTCATAGTTAAGTGGACAGTGCTCCAAGTCTTGGTGATAAAGTGACATATACAAATCGGTGTTGCATACATTACTTAATGGAAACAATAATACAACAACAATGTGTTAATATAAATGCAATATTGGTCAATACAATCAGTATATTGAAACATAGTTGACAATTGTTGTGAGTAAACCTTAGAATGTAGTGTGTTGATAATGATATTGTATATCAATGTGTATAATTGTTGCATTAAGATTCCAAATCATGGAATACATAAGTACAATTAGATGCATATTTTGTATAAATATGAATGTAAATAAGGGTCACGATGTTAAATATGAATATGACTGTATTATAACTATTTCAATATGATATGGAATAAACTGTAGTTGTTTACATCTTGTTTTCAGGTGACAAATCTATGTCCATGCGTCATATATACGGGCCGTCGGACTGCTGTGTGTAGATATATACATGTGAACCCCTCGTTTCATACCTTGCTTTGTTACTGTCTGTGGATTACCTGTGTACACACATCAATTACCATGCCATACCTTTCCACTGTACAGGTTCTGGCATGGTGTACGGCTGGTTGGCCCTTAATCTTGCTGTGTGTTTCATTGACCTGTGTCTATCTGGCATTTCGCTGGCATGTCATGTGAGACCTTCTTGCTTCTATAGGGACCTGATCCCGTAATTGTGACGTGCTTCCACTGGCCATATATTTCTCTGTCGTCTGGGATCTGTGTGTAACCAGTCCTTTCAGGACACTTTCTATTGTTGTTCTTTTTTGGTTACATATATGAGTACTTTGGTATGTTGTGCTATTATTGTGTGTGGAGCATTTCTCCACGGGCCTCTGCTGACACTGGACATATATCCAGCTAGCCTAGCCCGGTCAACAATTGCAAGCCAACTGAACACATTTCGTACGGGGGCACCTTCTGACAAGTGGGTTGGGTTACAGATGCATAACCATCGTCAATCCATACTACTAATACACACGTTATTCTATCCACATTCTATGTTTGTCTTATCACATAGCGTGTGTTTCTCACTATTTCTAACGGTACTTTACATGGCATTGCCCGATTCCATACTTTCAGAGGCTGACAGTTTTGAGACATGTATGATTGACGTGGAGGACACAGCCTTAACATTCCCTGCTGTGAGCGGATCACACACGCAAACGCGCACTTGCATTTCCTAATTTTGGGTTATGCGCAGGCGCACATGCATATCCGTATTCTGGTTACATATGTTTACTGGGTCTGTGTGGTTACGTGGTCTGTGTTAGTTGTGACTGTTCCGGTAACATATCTCTGATCCGGTTGATGGACGTGTGCGGAACGCACTTTCACCTTTACACATGTAACAGTCTTTGCGGCATGGACGCATTACGTATGTGTTCACATTTATATGTTCTATAGTCCTAATTCAAACGGGACTGCATTCACGTTTGCCGGTTACTGTGACCACTACACGTTAGCTGTTCGGTCTCATTTATATGCATACCCATGGTACTTAGCTAAATTTACATATCCCCCCACCCCCCACCCCCCACCCCCCGCACTCACGTACGTCACAGGCATCCATTCGCCTGCTGGGAAAGGTGTGGTACTACATGTTAAACATGTGAGCGGATCACACACGCACACGCGCACTTGCATTTCCTAATTTTGGGTTACGCGCAGGCGCACATGCATATCCGTATTCTGGTTACATATGTTTACTGGGTCTGTGTGGTTACGTGGTCTGTGTTAGTTGTGACTGTTCCGGTAACATATCTCTGATCCGGTTGATGGACGTGTGCGGAACGCACTTTCACCTTTACACATGTAACAGTCTTTGCGGCATGGACGCATTACGTACATGTTCACATTTATATGTTCTATAGTCCTAATTCAAACGGGACTGCATTCACGTTTGCCGGTTACTGTGACCACTACACGTTAGCTGTTCGGTCTCATTTATATGCATACCCATGGTACTTAGCTAAATTTACATATCCCCCCCCCCGCACTCACGTACGTCACAGGCATCCATTCGCCTGCTGGGAAAGGTGCGGTACTACATGTTAAACATTCCTTATTTCCTCCCGCTCATGGCCCAGGATGCATATG
Organism: Protopterus annectens; assembly: GCF_019279795.1. NCBI lineage: Eukaryota > Metazoa > Chordata > Ceratodontiformes > Protopteridae > Protopterus > Protopterus annectens. Next base: position 909,162,016 of record NC_056732.1, read on the forward strand.
TCATGACCGCAGGGATATTCAGATCACAGGGGCTTATATCCCCTACGCATACAGGCCTTCGATTGTCAGGGTGTTCCTGTGGTGCTTTGGGTTTGGTCTTGTCCGCCTAGTGTACGGAACTGCCCTGACCGTGTACGAATGTCAGACGAGTCACATGGGCACGGTTTGTCCATGTCTATGATACCATACCCCCCCCCCATTATTCCTAACCGTGTGCGCTGTTTGGCCGGCGTGCCCGTTGTAGATCTTTTTATAGTAATTGCACACGGTCTGGTCGAACGGACCTATTTCCATTACTAAACCTCGGTATTTATAACCTGTCTCACTATATTACATGGGTTTAACATTGCGTGACGGCTTTCACTGAGCCACGGACATGTCCGTTGCTTAGTTTGGGGCAGTCCCGCTCTGCTACACACATTTAACATGGCGGAGCAGGTTGTACAGCTCAGCAACGGGGACATCGGGCTCTCCGTCGCTGTTTAGTATTGAATCGCTATGTTGACTTTGTTTCACATAGCGAGACAGTGTCGACATTGGTAACGGACATCTTGCGCAGTACGTCCGCACCGCCGTGGGTGCTGTATGTTTGCTTTGGGTGGCGGACAGGCATTATGCTGTGCCATTATGTCTGGGAATATATGGTTTCTTTCCATAGATGATATGGCATACTAGCATTGACCCACGTCTGGGTGTGGGTACTGCTGTAAGAGTGGCCTTAGGTCAAGTGGTGCCCTAGGCAAAAGGACTCCATGGTGCCCCCACCACATCACCCGCTACCCCCATCCTGGTCTACCTACACCAAATGAAGGCTGGAAAGGTGCCCCTAGTAGAACAGCGCCCTAGGCGGCTGCCTAGTTGGCCTATGTCTAAGGCCGGCTATGTGTGTGGTCCCTCGGGCGTCGGCCTCGGGAACGCACCACGTCTGCTGTGGGTATATCTAGCATTACCCACATCCAGGCGTGGTTTATTGCTATGATGTTCCATGTGTACGGACACGTGTGTTTGGACAACATACAATAGCTTCTGCTATTGGCATACAATGCTGTGGGTGGTGCCGGTTACCATACATATGCCTTTCTCAAAAGCTGACTTCACACTTCTAAACACTAGTGTGGTCTCCTTTAAGGCCCCTGAGCCAGTGGTAAACATTACTCAAACCGCTGCATCACTTAGATATGCCTTCTACCAGCACCTACAGGACTGCATGGATCAGGCAATCCCGTACAAAACTAAGACACTTTGTACCAAAGACAAGCATCCAGTCTGGTGGACCCCAGCCATGAACAAGCTCTACAACAAAAGGAGGTAGCTACTACAAGATAGAGCGGAATCCTTGTAAGGTAAGACACCCTTGCTCAATATATGTGTAGAACTACAAGCTCTCATGAAATCATCCAGGGCAAATTCAACAGATAAATCACCAAGGACTCGACAGACTATCATAAGGCCTTCTTTAGCTATGTTGGACACCTGGGAGGACACTCCCAGATATGCTCAGACTGGGTTCAGACTGATGTGAGGATTACTGAACCTACACACATTGCCAACATACTGGCTGACAGGTTTGGTGCAAACTCCCCTCCCCCCACATGGAGAGATATCTGTACCAGAGGATTGTGGCCCCTGGAACATCTGTAACGCACAGGTGGGAAATGCTCTCTCCAAGGCAGTACAGACAGCATCCATGGGACCAGATGGTGTCCCAGCTGTGTACTCCACGAACTCAATGAGGAATTAAACCCACAGTTAGGACAGCTGTTTAATCTTAGCCTCACCTCAGGTAACGTACCCAAGTAGTGGCGCGAGGCGACTGTAGTCCCACTTCACAAGGGCGGTGCCTCCACTAACCCTGGTAATTACCGTCCCATTAGCTTGACAAGCCTTATCTGCAAAGTCATGGAGAAGGCTCATAATGGAACTCATAGATAAAGACATAGGGGACTTGCATACTTTGTATCCAACCCAGTTTGGCTTGGTCAAAGGCAGATCATGCCTTTTAAACGTGGTTGACTTTTTAGGAACAGTCACCAAGGCCATTGATGAGGGTCAAGCAGTCCATACAGCCTACCTCGACCTGGCAAAGGCGTTTGACACAATACCCCCCTCAGGTATCATTGATAAACTCATCGGCTTGAATGTCAACCCATACATCACAAGATGGGTTGCAAACTGGCTAAGTGACAGAACCCACACGGTCATAGTTGCTGGCACCATGTCAGACTCACAGCCAGTCACAGGTGGTGTCCCACGGGGCTCAGTCCTGGGTCCACTCTTGTTCGGCATCTACATTTACATAGTACAAGCAAACACAGGGGGGTTATGGCTGACAATATTTGCAGATGACTGCGAACTGGGTGCCATAGTCGGACACACATCTGACACAGATATCCTTCAGAAGGCCCTCACAGATATGGATATCTGGTGCCAGAGACATGGCCTACAGCTAAATGCCGGGAAATGCATAGTCATACCCTTCGGGAAGAACTAGGTTACCCCTAGCTACCATATAGGTGGCAATCCACTGAGCACAGAGGGAGTTACCAGGGATCTGGGGACCCAGGTTGTCAGTAACCGTTCGTTCGACACACACGTTGCCAATGTAGTTAGGTAGACCTTCTACATTGCCCACCTGATCATGCAGGGATTCACATCTAGATCAGAGGAGGTCATCGTCCCCTTGTACTCATCACTCATTAGACCTATGATTGAGTACAATGCCCCGTTCGGAATGTATCTGACCCAACACCTGCTGCAGCTGGAAAGGCCCCAACAGTTCATCGACAAACGGATGCAGGGTCTCAGGAATATGTGTTATGCTGCCCGACTGAAAGGACTCCTGCTCTATTCAGTCGCATACCACTTGCTCAGAGGTGACCTGTGCCTGACATACAAGGCCATGTCGAACCCAGATTTGATGACTATGCTTCACCTAATGAATCTAGATCCCTCAGAACCACAAGGGCAGGTGACGTAAATCTTGACATGGTCATTAATAGAATGTGCTGGGGAGACAGATTCATCACCCAGGCACTCACTATGCTGTGGTACAACATCCCAGTACATGTGAGGCAGAGCACCTCACTGGCCTTGTTCGAGGGGAATCTTGACCAATGGATGGGAGATTGCAGATATACCCCAGGGATTACTTCAGTGTCACTGCTTGACAGAGGTACAGCAATATAATAGGCATAGTTTTCTTCAAACTGAAGGGGTGGCAAAGGCAACATAACTATGGGCTAGGCTTATAGCTGCCCTTGGGCGGATAGCCTACTATGAACCTATGAACCTATGAACCTATGTTCATAGTTTGTCCCATTCACACTTGTCTATCCCCTGTCCTCATTCGTATGTGGATATTTCTGTGGCACATGATTGAACTATGTATTACCTGCGGGTATGCTGTGTACAGTGCACATATGTCATGGTTGATTACAGTGTATCTGTGTACCTACCTCTGTGATACTGAGGACTACCACACATCCTTCACAGCATTACATGCATATGTCCATACTATTATTCGTTGGCCTGTGGGGGGTTGTCTGGGCAACAGATACACATGTCCCTGTTTGTGCACGCATCATGGTGTTCTTTGGCCGGCCTCCGTTGCTATCATGGGATGGACGGTGGTGTTGGTGTGTGTTTGGGTTGTGTTTCCACTGCCGATACATCTGTGGGGTGTGGGGTTGGCACATGTTCCTCTTTGCAGGGAGCCCCATCCTGGACATTTGTGTCATGCGTCAACACTTGGCACATGCCATATGTCCTGTGATATTCCCACAGTCGTGTATGCCTTCCTGCATTACTACTGCGTGTAACTGGCAGTTTGTATCTGGTACACATGGCTATTATGTTGGATAGCTTAGCCTATTCCTATGGTATGACATACCCATTCATCCAGGCATATACATGTTATTCCATCCTTTTCATTGACCGTGGGTGTTTGGCCATCCGGCACCACTATTCTCTACGTGTGATGTCCCACCTTCACCTTCTGTGCATGTGGCACCCTGTTGGGGTGACCTGCTTGGTGGGCAGATGTTCCGCCCTATGTGTTGTGTTTGACATGTCTGCATTGCTAATCATCAGTACGGTGGCTGAACATACTGCTTTGTCCAGATGTGTACAGTTATGGACACCGTGGCGTGTGAATGCCTATGGGGTTTCGACAGGTCCATACCACATGCGGGATGTACACATTCTGCCGACATATTCACATGCAGCCATTTGGATATCAGTACCTGAGGTGGGATGTTGACATGCGGGGTACATATTTGGCCGCGTGGCACTGCCTAGGACAATACTTCATACTACATTTGAGGTATACCCACTGTGTGTAGGTGTGCAGCTGCACAAGGCTGCTAGCTGGGTTGGGTGCACGGTCGTACATGGGTGCGGGTTACGTGCTATGACGGGGCTGTTGTATATTACATTTGCATGCATGGGTTCTGCTTCTGGATATTACGCTTTGGCATACGCCGTCCTATGTGTATGCGACAGGCACATTGCTGGGTGTAGTACATGTTGCTATGCACATGTTTGTCTGTGTTTAGGGTATCTGGTTTCCTTCTGGTTGTTATATAGACACGGCTGCCCGGCTGTGTACTCTCACTACTGCTGGTGACCATGCCCATGGGGCTACTTGTGTGTAGGTGCGGCATGCTGACATGCTGTGGTACACCTTCACTGGGTATGCCCACTGACAGTGCATTGCATGACGGACACGGTATTACGCATATCCTTTGTTCCTTGGACGGGTACAATTTAGACTTTGTGGGTTAATGTTTGGTTATCCGTTTAGTGTGAATGGGTACTATGTTGCATACTCTGCGTACGTTTCATTATCCACGGACACTGGCTGGTGCGGTTACTATTGCAGGCGGCCTGTGACAGTCAGCACTTTAGGTTGCTCCTCGCCTGCCGGCTTGGCCACGCCTACGGGCGCATCCTACTTGGGCTCGCGCACGTGCCCCCTGCACGTGTTTGTGGTTGCGGCGTGCACTCATTACTATGCATGTGGTGCTGCTACGCCAATTATACACTGCACTGCCGGCGCAAGCCTTACACCGGCCTTGCGCCGAGCTTCATGAATCCGGGGGAGTGTCTATCCCAGAAGAAATGGAATGGATGGGCCCTACTCTTAAAATAATAAAAGAAACAAATCCTTGGACTGATGCTAGAAAGAAGAAACAAAAAACTGATTCCAAGATAGCTGTCCCAAAAAAATAACTCTTACGACTACATCTCTCAAAGTATCAACTGATATGGTACATCACTTGTCATCTGTTTTTATTTAAAAAAGGAGGGGTTCTTAAACAACTGTAAAACACTAATGACTTATTCAGAATGTTCAAAGAATCCAGTAATTCTTCACACACAAAGGCAGATCAAGATGGGTTACTATTTACATTATATATACGCCAAACAAAGCAACATATAATATAAACATAGAAGTTTCTATTCCCCTACTTGAACTCAGTGAATACTTATCTTGTTCATTTTTCATTCTTTTTACTTATAATAATTTAAGTAATTAACTAATTCAACAAGGTACCATTCATCAGAGTTCTGACTCAAATGTCACAAATTAACATCATATATAATAGCAGTAACAGTAGAGTGTTTTGAAAAAAAAATGCTGTCATGGAGACTAATGCCTTCTTCAGGCACAAGTAAGCACAAATAAGCGGCAGTAAACATATGTAACACACAGTAAGCATATGTGAGTGAGCTTGCGCGGGTGTAAGCAGTGCCCAGCATAGGAAATGTATATAAGTATGTACAGATGTAATATATATAT
>NC_056732.1:909175315-909213040 GCF_019279795.1 Protopterus annectens
GGTAGTGTTGTGTGTACAATGGGGTTGTCTGCATCACGTGTACCTGGAACATTTAGGAGTGATGTGCATACCAGGATTGTGCGCCTGAGGGACAGTGGTGAAGATAACAGGAGTATATTGTGATGCATATTACAAGGGTTACATGTGTCCAGTGGGTACGTGTGTGAAATGGACAGCTATGTATGGGGCAAATGTTGTCCTAGGAGCCGATTGGCCTTATATTTCCGCAGGGTGAGAGTGAAATGTGGGGGAAGGAGAGTAGGTATGCCCGTGGAGGATAGGTAGGGTAGGATCACACAGAAGACAGCATACAGGGTCAGTATATGATACATGTGGGTGGAAACACCTCGGATGGGGTTGGGTGCTTGGCATTCACAAGGCCATGGGGACAGTGGGACAGAGGTCCCCAGCCATGAGCAGCCACCACTGCACCAAAACAGCTGCAAAGGAGGCAGTGCTGAAGGCTGTCCAGGAGGGGTGACCTCACCCTGTAAATGTGACACTCCGCCCTTGAGCTTGTGTATCTGGCCTCGGAACCCCTTATTGAGCCCCCAATGCACCATGTCTGGGACCGCATGAGAGCAGACATTTTCCAGTCTGGCCCTGCTCCCAGGAGGGACAGTCCCCATCCTCAGTGGTAGTACCACCAGAAGGTGGTGCAGAGCCAACAGAGGTTGAGGTCCAAGGCTGGGCCCCAGATATGCTGGTGCCCGGTGCCATGGTCAGCTGAAGTGGGACAGGAGGTTCTGCCGGGACCTCCAAACCCATACAGGCTATGGTGTTGCAGTTTAAACACAGATATGGGATAGTAATAGACAACAGCATTCAGAATTACTTACAACAGTATGCATAGATATGACCATCAACCCAACACAACAGATGGTATACATTTGCAGAGGGAGCACAACACATGCATATATACTGCATGACATCTGTACAAAGTGTAGAAGATGTGTGACTGCAGCTATAAACATTGGTCCATTATTGGCTTGCCACTGAGAACCCCAGACAGTGTCTGTCATGCCACTGTGTCATGTGACATATGTCCAGTCAGGGATGCGATGGAAGTAACACATCCCTATCACCATGTACAGGCAGCAATCCTCACACTATGCTCCTGCTGTGCATAGATGTGTTTTCAGTGTGTAACACAGGAAACAAATGGTTCCACACATTGACCAGTCTGCAGATGGCCCTACAGATGGGGGTGCATCACAAACAGAGCACTCTCATGTCTGTTATAAAACATGCAAAATAGCCATTACCACACACAACATGTTAAACAGGCAGTAGTCTCAATGAAGCATAGCTATACTTACATGCTGTAGTCATGTCTGGCACATCACCCTCCTGTCTTTAGGCTATTTCCCACTGTGTATGATGTTTGAGGAATATCCAGATATCATCTGTGATGCCGTTTCCAAACACCACATCCAGATACCACTCGCAGTGACTGTCATGGCCAAACACCAACATGATGTTTCTAGATATTGTACTGTGTTTATCATGTGAATGGCTATGGGAACATCATTACAGCTGTTCCACATGCAGTCAGCTAGAGGAGGACTGCAATAGGTGCAGAGGCCATCACCTGATTATGTCCATCACTTACAATACATATGCTGCTGATGAGCAGGTGTACATCTCCACATCCACCAGACAGTGTGTGGGAGGGACAGACAGCATACATCAGAGAAGGGCTTGGAGACTAAAACCTAAGCATCATCTGTCACACACCTACCTGGCTGACTAGTTATTACTATTACAAGTGCATGCAGTTACTACATGTGCCACAAAGCCAACATGTTGCTGTGCTGTAAAAACATATATGTGTGTTGGTGAGAGACATGTGCAACAGAGATATAGTAGACATACATTAGGTGTAGCACACATGGCTGTCCACGTGGACAGATGCAATTGTCACCACAACCACACTCTCTAATGGAGTTGCATTGACACTCTTTGTCAGGGCCACAAATACACTCCCTAACTACTTGGTTTGCCACACTGCAGTAATGCACAGGTACTACATGCACCACAGGGGATATCTGGAGGTTCTATGGACTAGGGCTTGTGAACATGTTTGACATCTGTTTGTATGCCACTGGGGGTTATACTGGGAGTGACTGTGGTTGGAAGCATCATAACCCACATGCAGACACAAGGTCCCAGTACTGACATGCATGTATGCATTGCTTCATGGGTGTGTAGTGGTTGGCTGTACAAGATGGCTGTACAAGGCTGGGTGAGGGGTAATCCTTGGCATCATGCCACCCAACAATGGTGTGCAGTGTGGTACAGGGGTGTAGTGTCTGCAATGTCCCACACAGATGGGTACTGCATGAACTGCCCTGACATCCTGGTTACCATTGTGTATGGCCATAGCTTTGCAAAGCATGCCATGTCTGTGTTTGATAGTCCTTGACATGGACATTGCCTGGGATCTGCATGTCCCAGTGCTAATAAAACTGACTGTTGTAGCCTTGTGCCCCCCCCCCCCAGCTAGTGCAGTAATCATAACTGTCCAATAGACAGTATACATTTAATTCACATCCCTGTGACTAAATTAGCCATCAAGCAGCCCTCTTCATGCTTTTTGCCTTAGTTTGTATCACTTGGAGGCCCACCTGTTTATTTGCATCTCTATACATTCCCCTTCATTGCTAATGTATCTCCCTACTCTAATCTGTGCACAAACTGGTTACTAATCAACAAGTCAAAGTGAAGACACACTCCCAACCTTAATAAAGTTTACTGTCTCTTCTCTCCTTCACTTTACAGGTAGTTTGAATTCTTACTTACCCCCTCTGAGGCCTTCACTGATAGTTTTCCACTGATTGCCTCTCTGGTTTCTTTGCATTCCACCTTGTTTACACCCCTTGTGCTATCTCCCTCCACTAATACTTAGTCTATTTTAGAATCCTGCTGAGCATGGAGCCATCTTTAAATTTCTAGTCTCCCACCAGGACACAAGTGCTCTTCAGCAATTGCACTCTGCATGCTGGTAAGCCATTGGACCTCAGGAATTTGTTTAAAGTGTTTATATTTGTAAAGTAATACTTACTTTTTACTCTTGTCTTGGTGGGCTCTGTCCTGCTCCGTTCACCCTCACTAACACTCGGGCTCTCTCTTCTCCTCTGCCCTGCTCCCTATTCCCTCCTGTCCCCACTACTTCTACATTTATAGTAATCACATCCACACCCACAGCTCACCCTCACATCACCTCCACCAATCACAGCTCCTCAAGTCAGATCACTTTATACCACACCAACTTGCTACACAAAAAATACTCCCAATCACTCTTATTCCCATTAGGCATTTTTATATCACCCACACTACTTACCCATCCACATATAGTGCAACCCTATAATTCTTATTCAGACCCCCACCTAGTACCATCTTAAACTTTACAACCATGACTATCACACAACTAAGTTTAGTCTGTCTTCTCATAATTCTTTATAACACCACAAGTTATCACTCTAGCAATATCCCTAAACTTAGTAGCACAACACTACATTATGCACTCTCATATGCAGACACCACACACTATAATAATATCTGTCCACAATTGTTCAAGAACTACATAACGGACCAGTTCAGAACTAAACACATATGCTCTCATTCCTACTCCAAAAAAAACAACACAGTACTTTCTGACACTCCTCACCAAACTCCAACATCTGTATCACCATTTTAACACCAGGCTCACCATAAGTGGGGATATCCACCCCAACCCATGCCCAAATCCATCCTGTCCAACACAAACTGCTCCAGCACAAATGTCAGAACATAACACCGCCACTATCTTCATCCCAGGGCAAATCAACAACAGCAGCAAAACCAACCATCTTTTAATGCTAAATATTAATATTAGAAATATCAAAAATGAAATACCTGAACTCCAGGCCACGATAGCACATAGTTGCTTTAACAGAAACCTGGCTAAATAAAAACATAGCTAACTCAGAAGTTCTCCCTACCAGCTACAATATCATTAGACAAGACAGACCTCTTCGTAAAGGGGGTGGAACTGCCTTACTGTATAAGTCCAACTTAACTGTATGAAAATTACCAAACTCCTACCCCTCTCCCAATAATTGGGACATACTTATCTCACAACTTCAACTTCACCCTAAAAAGGTCATCACCACAATTGTGATCTATATTCCACCTGGTAATACACCTGCTAGCCTTTAAAACTTCTTATCCTGGTGTTCTTCCACATACTCACAAGAAACCCTTATTCTGGGGAATTTCAACCAAGATTGGTTCACCTGCATATCAGAACCACCAAGTAATCTAATAAATCTCCATGGCTACCAGCAGCTAGTCCAAATTCCAACTAGATGTGATAAAAAAATCTAAAAAGCAACCCATCCTTGACTGGGTCCTAACTAACAACCCCACATTGTACTCCCACGCAGGCAGTCTCCCAGACACCTTAAGTTACCACAGCATAATGTACTTTATACGTAGTAGAACAAGCATATGCAAAACCACTAATTATATATCCACTAGAAACACAAAAAAATTCTCTCCTGAGATCCTCAATACTCTGTAACTGTGACTGGACCCCCTTAAAAACCCTCCCACTTGACCAGGCTGTAGCATATTTCAGCAAAACATTTCTACAACACCTAGACACTGTTGTTCCATTGCACAAAATCAAGGTTAGAACCTCTACAAACCCCTGGCTCAGTAAAGAAACCAAACAAATCCTCAAGTCCAGATACGCTGCTTGGCTTTACTATCAAAAAAACAAAGAAACTCAAAGCCTAACTAAGTACCAAGAACTGCGCAACCATGCAAAAAATGCATTAGGCTGGAAAAAAATCATACTACACGACATTACAAACTAAATACCAACACAACCCCCCAAAATTTTGGAAAAATGGAAACCAGCTACTAAAATCCACCCAAAAGGCTACCCCCAAACCAACCACCCCTGAAACTAAAGTTCCCATTGAAACACAATTCAACTCCCACTTTGTGAACGCAATTCTATCCTTAGTATCACAGGACAGTTCCTTCCTCACTAGCCCCCCCAACACAAATAACACTAATACAAACTTTACACTCAAAACAGTTTCCACCACTTCAATCAAAAGCATGCTCTCCAAACTAAAAACCTCATCAACAACAGCTGACCTACTCCCCAGCTATTTCTTGAAACTCACAGCAGATGCTATTGCTATCCCAATCTGCACTCTCATAAACAGATCAATTGTTGAAAATGATGTGCCCAAACTCTGAAAATATCCTATGTTACACCCATACATAAAGGTGGGACCTCCACTGAACTTACTAACTACAGACCCATTGCTTTACTCTCCCCCCGGGCCAAAATTCTACAAAAATGCATCCATACCCAGATGCTAAAATATCTCCTAGACAGCAACATCCTGTCACCTACTCAGCATGGTTTCAGACCTGCCCATAGTACCACTACAGTCCTCCTCTGCTTCACAGACACAGTAAACCGTCTCAAAAATGAATGCCTGCAGGTGTCAACTCTTTTTTTGGATATGTCCAAAGCATTTGACACAGTCTTGCACCAAATCCTGCTAAACAAACTAAACCAGTATCACTTATCAAATTCCACTCTTACCTGGTTCCAAAGCTACTTAACTGACATGTACCAAGCTGTGAAATGGGAAAATTCTCTCTCTCCTCAGCTGCCCATAACTATAGGAGTCCCACAGGGTTCTATCTTAGGACAACTACTATTCACAATCTTTACAAATGACCTCCATACCTCCACACAGCATGCATCTATCATTCAGTATGCAGATGACACTACCTTAATCTGTGCTGCACAAAACATTCCCACCCTCCTGCAAACAACTCAACTAGCATTCTCTGATGTTGAAAACTACCTAACCAAAGCCCAACCTATCCTCAATCTAAAGAAAACTCAGCTTATGATTATAACTAGTTCTAACAAAAACACTGATAACAGTCAATTCACTATCTACTCCACAGATGCTACTCCAATCGCTCCAGTGGCACAGGCTAAGCTATTGGGAATATCCATAGACTCCCACCTAAATTTTGATAGTCATCTCAACTTAACTATTAAAAAAAGTACATGCCAAACTGGGATCGCTCTACTGTATCAAGCCATTTCTTACCAACAACACAAGATCAGCCATTGCTCGCTGCCAGCTTCTTTCCACCCTACTCTATGCGTCTCCCATTCTGACTAATCTCAACAAAACTGAACTAAGCAAAATGGAAGCCTGCTATAACAGAATTGCCCGCTTTGCTGCAAATTGCTCATATATAACTCATCACTGTACTGCTTTGAGACAGCTCCACTAGCTTAAGCTGCCCATCCCCTAACCTACAATCAGCTCTGCCTCTGTCATTCTATCTATTACCTCCCCAATAAGTGTCCTGCCCTCAAAAACCTAGTGCAACATCACTCAGCCAAAAGGCCTCTTAGATCATCAAGCAAGCTACTACTAGAAGTCACCAACAGCTACAATAGCTTTGGAGATACACTATATAATAGTTCAGTGGCTAAAAAATGAAACTCTGTCTCCAATAGCATTCAAAACACATCATCCAAAGCCTCCTTTAAAGACCTCATCAGGCAACATCTCAAGAAAAGTTGGCAGTGCCATGATTGTTCCCCAGGCTAGTGAAAGCGGATAAGGTACAAATGCTAAACCTAGAGTACTTGATTAAGATTGAAAACTATTCTCACAAACACTGGCTAATCTACAATGTATGTACTGTACCTGTGTACTATGTATGTATTCTACCTATGTTCCAAATTTCAGCTGTGCACCACAAATCTATTAAGTACCTTTATTTTTAAATATTTGTTTGTTTGTTCTCCCCACTTTAACTGTTAATGTGCTGCATACCACTGTAAAAACATGTCTTTTGTAATTTGTTTGTATACTGATCATGTCTAAATGAATCTGTAATTTTCCTATGTGGAGCTTTTCTCCCCGGGCCTCTGCTGAAAAAGGGCCTTTTCAGCTCAGTCAGACACCTCTGGTTAACAAATGTAAAATAAAATAAATAAATAAATACTGTACAGTAACATGTACAGGTGTACCTGGTATGGCAGGCACATGTTGTGTACACAGACTCTTATCCTCTGATATGCCAATACTACCCTGTTGTGGTGAAACCTGCTTATAGTCAGCAGGTTGACCCTGCACCTGCATTGATAGCATGATTCAGGTATTCCCTGATGTCAGTGGTATCGGTCCATACAGGGCACATGTGTACGGCATTGTATGGCCTCTGTGGATCACATTTGATGGCACCACATATGTTGCAGGCATCTAGTGGGGAGCATATTGAAGGCACATTGTCCGCAATTATGTGCCTATTGTACCGCTGTACAGGGTGCCATGTCCTCTGCAGCCCACTGCAATCACACCATGCCTACTATCTGTCATCAATGTGCATGGTACTAGCAATATAGCAGGATATTCTAGGCAAGTGTGTTTGTGTATGACACATGGGTTCAGGACATATACCGGGTACTAGTAGGGTTGCATACTTTGTTCACCAGGCCTTTTGCCAGATGTAGGGATATGGCTTGCCAACACAGTCCCATGGCTGACTGACATCTGTACACCTCGTGAGGTGGGCATTGTGTCATAAGACAGACACCATATATGAAAACTACAAGTTCTGCTCCCCAACATGTCCAGTGGTTAGACACTCACAGCCACCCCCCACACAGGCTCTAACAGTCAAACACACACACACCTGCCATGTCCTGGATTTGAACCCCTACCTACCTAGTGTATCACACTGCAGCAATATGCACTTACAGCACGCACTACAGAGAATACCAGGTTACAGCAGTCCTAGAGGTGTATTTCTAGGTGTGTGACATCAGCAGGATTGCCAGGTGAGTATATGAATTGTAAGGAGCGTGAGTACTCTAAAAGCATTGGTCTGTCCTCAGGCAGACGGACACATGCACACACACACACACACACACACACACACACACACACACACACACACACACACACACACACACACACACACACAGTTGGCAGGTCTGTGATTACAACACTGACGTAACTACTCTATCACACTACAGCAATACGCAGTTACAAAATGCACAACAGAGACTACTGGTCTACGATGTTCCCAGAGGTGTATTTCTAGATGAGTGACATCAGCAGCATTGCCAAAGGTGAGCATATGATTTGTATGGACTGTGGGTAGCCTATAAACCATTTCTCTCTACACAGTCTAAGACAGACAGACGTGCACACATTCACACACACAATTGTCAAGTCTGGGATTAGAACTACTGCCTAACTAGTATAACACTATGGCAGTATGCAGTTATGGGAAGCGCCATGGATATCACTGAGCTACAGCTCTCCCAAAAGTGTATTTCACAATGGATGACCTCAGCAGGCTTGTCATAATACTGTCTATGGGGAGGCAGACTTGAGCATGGTGCTGGAGGGCTGCCTGTGTTGGATGCACATAGTACACTCCCTATACATGGCTGAGCAAAGGTAGTGTCATGTTTGGCATCCCTTTTACTGTCTGTACAAGTCAGAGAGGGTGAAATTCCCTGGGTCCCTACTGTGTCAGTGTATATGCTATGCGTTGCCTCTTTGCCAAGGCTAGGTCATACTGGGCATGCCTCCTTCCGCCTACTGGGCCGGGCTCAGGTTGTTCCTCCTTTGAGTCACTCTGTGCCTGTACAGGCCTTGGCATTGGTGGGGGATTGTGTGGCCCTGCCCCATGCTGTTCCTGCTGCAGCTGTTTCCGCAGGATCATATTGTGTAGCATAGCGCATACCATAACAATTTGGGTGCATGTAGCTGGTGAATACTGCAAGGCTCCACCAGATGTGTCCAGACACTGGAACCATGACCTGAGCATCCCAAACACATGCTCTATTATATGTCTGGCCTGTGAGTGTGCCACATTATGACATTGTTTTTCAGGTGGGTGTGCATTTCTGATGGGTGTCATCAGCCATGGCTCCAATGAGTACCCAACATCCCCCACTAGGTGACCGTAGGGGATGTCCATATTGGCAAAGCTGCGGTACAGCTGCATCAGATGCCATTTTTCTGAATCGTCATAGCTTCCAGGACAGCCAGCACACACATTCATTATAATGCCCTGGACATCACATGCGACCTGGGGGTTGATGGTGGGTATGCCGCTGTGGTTGATGTAGGCCCTACCCTGCTCACTGTATGGTGCTTTGATGCATAAGTGCATGCAGGCTATAGCACCCACTACCCCAGGGTAGTCTGCTATTTGGTGGAAGAGACGCATATTGCTGGTCAACACCTCATGTGTGTTGAGGAAATATACATGCTCACTGGCATGTGCTGACATGGCATCCAGGAACTGGTAGAATACTCTGGATACTGATGCCTGTGAGATCTCCATGATATCCCCAGTTGTGCTTTGGGAGGTACCCGTGGCTAGTATACCTAGGCCTACACATACCTTAGTATCCACTGGGATGGGTTCCCCTTAGCCTGTTTGATGTGTCAGGTGTGGCCGGCACAGCTCAACAATCTGCTGTAGGAGGTCTCTGTCCACCCTATAGTGCTCCAGTATCTTCAGCTCATGTAGCCCCTGGTAGGTTACCCTGAGTCTGTACACTCTTCTCTGTTTCCTCACTGTGGGTTGTTTGGCAGCATTCATATCTTCACCACCCTCAGCATCTTGCACATGTTGGTCTATGTTGCCTGCTGCAGCCCTTCTCATTTTGTAGGTTTGTTTGTTAAAATTTCCCCGCATGTATACACCAGTGGTGTAGAGTGTGGAAAAACCAGAGGGGAAGGTGTTTGCTTAGTTTATAGTAGTGTTCTGGGCTGGGCTGGTCTGCTACCCCTGTAATCGGTTGATTCTGATACATATCACCTGTCAGCTCAGCTAGTTCACCTTGATTACTCTCCTACTGCTCTTGTCCCTCCCAATTGGACTAGGCAGGTATAGACACACCCCTAGCTTAGCCGTACTAAGCTAGGAGCATTCCCGAACCACAGGGCTCCAATCCATGTTCAGTATGCCTGACACACCCCTCATGATATCACCCATATCCAAATCTTGCCCCCGGCTATCTATACACATACGCTCTTGGGACCTGCCTCACACCCTGGGGATAACCAGGATTCACTATCCTTTACCTCATTTGCATAGGATTGCCTGCTAATGCATAGTTACATGACCCATACTGAGCCTCCCCAAAACTAACCACTGCTTACCGTCACGCAAACCAGCACACAACTGCTTAAAAGTGCCTTATTCACACTCTATTCAATGGCCCTTGTTTTGCCCAGCAACAAAACAACCGGCCTCTGCAAGGCTTAAAACAAGGACTCTGCCCACCACAGATGATGTGCTTTACCACTACGCCATGGCAGATATACATACATTGGATGTTATCATGTACATATCATCCAGCACAAGCATTCAACAGTATAGGACATGTATTCCATCACGTAGATGCATTTGTGTTAATGTCTATATATATATATATATATATATATATATATATATATATATATATATATATATATATATATATATATATATATACATGCATGCATGCATACATACATACATAGATATAGTATATATATCTCAAGAACAAACCTCATGACAGCAAAGCATTAGACAACAATGAAAAGGAAACCACCAGCTATTCCTGTATTTTGTACTGGTGTTAATTCCAAGCCAAGTGTGTTTCTGTGCAACACACGGTTTCAGACTGTATTCAGGGTAATATTAGGGTTGCTGACATTACTCACCAGGCATATTGCCAAATGTATGGGTATGTCTTGATAACCCAGTCTCTTGGCTGATTGTGACATTTATGACCACTATATAGGGAAACAACAAAACATGCTCCTCAATACATCCAGTGGCTAGCCACTCACAGCCACCAACACATAGGATATGACTGACAAACACACACACCTGCTATGCCTTGGAGTAGAACACCTACCTGACTACTTTAGCACACTACAGCATTATGCAGTTACAGAATGCGCTATAGAGATTACTGGGTCACATCAATCCCAGAGGAGTATTCCTAGGTGGGTGACATCATCAGTCTTGCCATAGTTGAGTATAGGAATCGTACGGAGTGTGAGTACTCTAAAAAGCATTGTTCTGTCCAACGGCAGACAGACACACACACACACTCACACTCGGCATGTCTGGGATTCGAACACAGACCTAACTACTTTATCACACTACAGCATTATGCAGTTACATAACATGCTATCGAGATTACTGGGTTATATCAATCCCAGAGGTGTATTCCTAGGTGGGTGACATCATCAGCCTTGCCAAAGTTGAGTATAGGAATCGTACGGAGTGTGAGTACTCTAAAAAGCATTGTTCTGTCCACCAGCAGAAGGACATACACACACACACACACAGCATGTCTGGGATTAAAACACCGACCTAACTACTTTATCACACTGCAGCATTACACAGTTACAGAATGCGCTATCGAGATTATTGGGTCACATTAATCCCAGAGGAGTATTCCTAGGTGGGTGACATCATCAACCTTGCCAAAGTTGAGTATAGGAATCGTACAGAGTGTGAGTACTCTAAAAAGCATTGTTCTGTCCACCAGCAGATGGAAACACACACCAGTGATGGGATCAGAACACCTGCCTATCTACAGATCACTATTATAGTACTACGCAGTTATGAGTTGTGCCACAGAGATTACACATTCCAAGGCAGTCATCATGACCTTCTAGGATTGCGGACATCAACAGGGATGCTGACAGTTATGATGTACATAGCTGTGAACCTGTGTGTTTAATGTAGGAGTCCATCCCAAACAGGAGTATGCCATTCTGTGGAATGGACGACTACTATCACTATTCAGGGTTGCAATCACCATGCTCATACACATAGTAGCACATAACATACACAAGGTGTCAGTGGGCATGCTCTCGCACTTAGTAGCACAGGGCTGTTTAGGATGCACTCTGATTCTAAACAGAGAAGGGCACAGTGGCCATGCTCATACAGTTAGACATACAGAACATTTTGTAATGGTCTCTGGTGTTAGTAGTTGTCATTGTTAGCAGTAACGCTGCACTGCATGTATCTGACACTGGTCATCTACACAACACCTGCTGCTGTCCAACTCCTTAAATGTATTAGTCTATAACAAGCACAATCCTACTACTCATAGTGATTTCCTGCTAAGAATGGCAACTGCTTGACCAACACAATGAGCCAATGACCTGCTGTAATTATGAGGTTGTCCAGTGTCTGTCAGTCTGGGATGACATGATTGACAGAAGACAAGCCTTTGTCACAGATCACATGCATCCATGATTCAAGGGAGTGTTGATAATACCTCGTTCGCATTTGCCAATATAGTGCCATTCCAAGGCAAATGACCTAAACACAGGATAATACCCTGACACCTAGAATACAATTGCATTGTATGCTTATGCTTACCAGTGCTAGATGTGTTGCTGTCGTAATCACAGCTGCTCACTGTTGAACCTACAATGGGGAATACTGACATTGATGCAGTGAGGAACACCTGGCTGACCGCTCTGTTGTGCACAACAGTACTACCACCATATAACTCAGAACCAGACATGTGGGCCATAACACTGGTATGGACCACTCCAGGTGGTGGTGTCCCCACATTCATAATGGCTACTCACATGTACAGACCAGTACTCCAACATATATCATCACAGATGAGCCAGGTTCAGATCACAGTGTCAAAAGCTGCATTCTAGGATGTAATCCTCAGACACCACCATATCCTCAGACCACCAACACACATCCATACATGTGGTTTGACATGTAATGGAACAACAACATGTAACCTTTGACTGGTGGACTGTACTTAGCCCTACAACAACTGTGCAGAGTACTCATGTACTGACACAGTTACATTATGTGTTATGCAATGCAATGATACCACTGTTTGTAACCAGGTCAGCTGTACACATACCAGGGTCCCTCGGATATTGAGAGCATTAACAGATGACTGTTGCTGTGCACCATTGACTGTGTACACAGCCTGACATGAAGCTATGATTGTACGAGATGTTTATGTAGGGAGCAGATTGTTTTGACATTTGTGTAGGATATAACCGGGAATGTGGACAGGTCCCATGCAGCCTGTATGTATGGCATTAGAGAGTGCAGCTTGTACTTGCATAGTTGTTATTACAGGGGCTCTGTAGTGTACATGGATATATGAATGTGTACCTGTTGGGGGGCAGTGTGTTTATGTTATCCAAGACCATATCTGGCTGAACAGGTGCTATTTCCATAGGTACAGTACCTCTGTTGCCATAGTGCTGTGAAGCACAGCAGATGTTGTTGTTGCCATTATGTTTCATGGCACAGCTATGGAATCCTTGCCTCATAATATGTGGATGAGTAGTTTCACAGTAGCGTTGCATGGCATTATATGGTGTATCTGCATCTTACTGAGGCTGACCATGGATCAACTTCCACTCATGTGTGTTGACCCTTGCAACAGTTACTACATTCTGTGGTACAGTTTATGGCAGGGTACCACTAGTTTGCCTTCATGGTTGTGTTTGTTTGAACCCTGTTTCTGTTTCAATGGCATGATCTCTGCACATATGTGAGTGCCTAAAGTGCATTTGTGTAGGACCCAGCATTTGCACATGCATTGTACATCTGCATGGGTGCCATGACAATCACCACTTCATTCTTAAGGAGCATAACATTGGCTTTGAAGACTGACCATGTGTGGCATACTGTTAGCCCTGTCGGTGTGACTATGGTGATCCAGGTCATTGGTGTTGACGACATCCAACATGCATTGAGCACATGTGTTGGTACATGATGAGTCTTCCTGGTTCATAACAGGATAGCTGAGTGGCCATGATTATGGTGGCCTGTCTCACAGCTGGTATTCCCCATTACAGCACAATGACAGTTGGGATTCCTGAGGCATGGTAGATGATCTGTCACAAGGTGCAATTTGGATTACACTTTGGCACAAAGGTAGTTGCTCAGCATAATGCATCTTACGTTGTGCAAGTGCAACTTGCATGGGGGTGTACATGTCCCTTAGGAAGTTGGATACACCTGTTGCCCATGTGTTCCAATAAGGGATGGTGGACAAGAGGTGAGGTATGTGTTATAACATGGTCATGCAGGGGTGCTCTCCAAAGCATTGAACCATATTTCAGTCACTGCACAGACAAGTTCTCCATGTTTCAGATTGCCGTACGTGAGTCCATATTGAGTAACTGATTTGTATAATTGAGTATCAAGACCCACAGTTTATTTCTTGGCTGTTCATGTTGCACCAGTGGACTTTCACTTGAATCTGGCATGATGAGAGCACTATAGGGGATGCTTGGGCTGTTGCCAGTATCCAGATTCTCAGGGGTGACAGGTGCAGACCCTGTCTGGCAAAACATCATGGTCTATCAAACATGTTATCCCAGGCAGAGAAATGCTGGATACTCTTTGAATTACACCAGTAAATGTTACTATTGTGGAATACAGTCCTTGTCCCTGTACTGCTGCATCATTCTGGCCACTGACATAATGCTACCCAGGCCTTGGGGCATACCTGCATGGGCTACATGACCTGACAGTTCCTACATGTGTTTCCATGCAGTCCAGGCTACTGCATCACAGATCCTGCACAACAACATAGCATATGGCAGTGACATGTGTATAGTTCTAAAGGTGGTTAGAGTGTATGGGTATGTGGCTAATCATGGCAGACAGGCAGCTGACAGTATGTTTGCACTCATATAGCTTGGTGTGTAACAGTGCAAGAGTGTGCATTCACAAATGAGTACTGTTGGCCATGTTTCTGGCCACATGTTTTGAGGTGTGACACAATTATGTGAACTATGTCGTACAGTCTTTGCATTCTGTTGTTTGTCTATTCCAACTTGGGAGGCCTCTTGCTTGGCCAGATACTTAGAGGCCTCTGTGGATATGTGTGATATCTGATGGAATGTGTGTGTGTCCTTACTGTGTTCTGGTAAGGGTATGTGTTGGTTGTGGTGATGAGATGCATGTGTTAACCTACACATCTTGACTGTCTAGTCCAGTCATGGGTGTAGTATGGACTGCCTCCAAGATCACTCCTGTAGCTGCATCCCAGACAATGTGTGGGGTGCAGTGTTAGGCGGGTTTGGCAGTGTACATGGCATAGAGATTGCATTCCCCCAGGATGGTCACATACAAAAAGTTGACATTAGTAAACACCAGTAGCTGAGTAGTAGACATGCCTGTATGAGCATTCAGTACTACAAGTATCACGTACTTTCTTTACTATACTTACTGCTTATAAAGATGTTTTAGACAGTGATGCTTACATGTAAATATTTGAGTTATGGACGTGGCAACACTAGCTATTACAGGAACATGGTAGCTACATTTAGAAGCATTCCCCCTCTGAGGGCCACATCACATCCTAATAGTTGATTACAGATGGTGCAAGTATGAACAGGGCTGTACCCATGTCTGGGTATAAACACACATACCCAGCAGAACCATGAGCTCTGTTGGGCACAGACACCCACTCCCCACACAGAGTCAGATATCAATAGACTCTGCTGCCACTACCGACATGATCAGGATATAATCAGATAGTGTATGCCATCACCTATAAATCTGCTATTACACATGGGCAGCAGTTTCCTACATCTTACATGCCTACTGCAGATGTCACACTGGAGTTAAAGATGATATGCACCCTGTTCATTATCAGCACTGTCAATATATTTCCAAGCAGCTGTTAGTCTGGCAATGAGAGGTTAGGCTACACAAATTTACACATTCAACCAGTGTGTCTCTACTGTCAATATCCACTCTATGTAGGTATGCACATAGCCAATTGGCACAGCCCTGTAACAACGGTCAGTACACATTTGCAGAACATGTACACATGCACAGCTGTCATTGATTTCAAACAATAGTAGAAAGGTGGATATTAGGCAAGGTGGATTTTTAGGCAAGGCTCATAAGACAAACCCACCACCGTACATAGCACATGTAACCAGAAACTGAGGGTATTGCTTCTCAACCCCAGAAGTCTAAACCTCACATTGCACAAACTCAAAGCACTTCTCAGTATGGAGAAAATCGATATCTGTGCAGTAAACGACACCCAATTTAAGGCTCCAGAGAGCACCCTCACCATCACCAGGCTATAACTCATACCACACCTTTTGGCCACAGAACCCAGACCGGAACACAAAAGGTGGGGGTGTATCCATATTCATCAAGGATACTCACACCTCCAGGTTAGTGGTGCAGCACGATGCATCAGAGATCTTCCAAGTGCAAGTGACAATGGGCAACACTGCAATCCAAATTGTAGCTTGCTACAGAACACCCAACATGACCCAGGACCCACATTCTGCATTTCCAGGGATACTGGGAAATATGTGGGTCCTAGCAAACAACCTAACACTGGGTGATGTCAACTACCCAAACATTAACTGGGAGAACTACTTGAGTACTAACTCCCTTGCCCAGTGCTTCCTAGAATTCCTCGACTCTTAATCCCCTGGAACAACTGGTCTACACCCCCACCAGAGGGAACAACATATTGGACCTGGTCATCATCAACATGGGTGACCGGTGTTCCACACCCGACGTCAACCTCTCGCTGGTTAGATCAGACCATAGACTAATCACTGGGGATATTCACATTCCGCCCACAACCCCAAACAAGGAAACCACAGTGGAAATCTTTTCCAAAGCAGACTTCATGTTGCTTATGCCTGAAGTGGAACAGTTCACAGCCCCCACGCCAATGGACAATGCTGTCCAAGATGCTGAAACCTATACAAAGGCACTCTATGATCATCTACAGGAATGCATGGATCATGCTATCCCAAGTCTAACCTAGACTCACTCCTCCAAGAATAGGAAACCAGTCTGGTGGACCCCTGCCATACACAGGCACTACAATAGTAGGAGGTAACTAGTACAGATAAGAGTGAAATCCCTAGAAGGACACACATCTCTGATCAGTATCAGCAAGAAACTACAATCCCTCTTGAAATCATCCAAGGCTAGCTTTAAAAGACAATTTCCCAAGGACGCTACAGACAACCACAAAACATTCTTTAGCTATGTCAAGAACCTAAGTGGAAACTCTCAGATCTGCTCAGAGTTGGTGCAGACTGGCACAAAATATACTGAACCGACTGATATTGGCAGCATTTTGGCAGACATGGTCAGTGCAAACTTCACACCCCCTCTCGACCCCTAAACAGCCCGTAACCATACCAGAAGAATGTACAGCCCTGGCAATCACTGACACACAAGATAAAACAGCCCTATCCAAAGCCACAAATACAGCCTCAATGGGACCGGACAGTGTCCCAGGCTGTGTCTTACATGAGCTCCAAATGAACTAACCCCTCACTTAAACACACTGTTCAAACACAGACTCTCTACAGGCTACATACCCACAGAGTGGTGCACAGCAACAGTGATCCCACTCCACAAAGGTGGCAACACAATGGACACTGGGAACTATTGCCCTATAAGCCTGACTAGCCTGGTCTGCAATGCTATGAAGTGCATCATCATGGACCTCATTAACAGAGACATTGGGAACCTCCAGACACTCGACCCAACCCAGGTCTGCTTGATGAGTGCAGATCATGCCTACTGAACCTGTTTGATGTCTTACCTAGACTTTAGGTGTGAGGTGTGGTAGTTCACACATACTACCTGGACCTCACTAAGGATTATGACACCATTCCCCACTCAGGTATTGTTTATAAACTCACCAGCCAGTACATACACCCATACATCACAGGTTGGGTTGCCAACAGGCTTACACACAGAACCCACATGGTAAGCCTAGCAGCCTCCAGGTCCAACTCTTAAGCAGTCATAACTGGTGTCCCACAGGACTCAGTCCTGGGACCCGTACTGTTTGCCATATACTTATCAGAGGTGCAGGCAAACACAAGTGGACTACAGCAGACCATGTTTGGTGATTACTGCAAACTAGGGGCCATAAGTGACAGTCCAGCTGTCACAGACATCCTTCAAGGGTCCTGACATAGACCAACACAGAATGGCACAGTCATGGCCTCCAGCTAAAGGCCACAAACTACATGGTCATTCCATGTAGGGAAAACTAAACACACACATATTAACACACGAGTGGCAGCCACTTTAATACAGATGAGGTAATGGGTATGTGGAGACTACATTAGATAGTGATCTCTCCTTTAACAACCACATCTCTAAAGTACTTAGGCCATCCGTCTATGTAGGCCATCTGATTACTTAAGGGTTCGCATCTAGACATACTGAGGTTATTGTGCCCCTTTACTCATCATTCATCAATCCTATCATCGAGTATGATAACCCATTTGGGATGTACCTCAGAAGACACATCCAACAGCTGGAGGGTCCACGAACATACCTCACCAAGAGCATTACTGGCCTCAGACGTGTGTCCTATGCTGCCAGACTGCATGAACTCTTGCATTACTCAGTGGCCTCTTGTTTACTCAGAGATGATCTTTGCTGACCAATAAAGACATGTCCAAGTCAGGCTTAATGGATATGCTCCACCTATGGGAATCCATGTCACAGTGAGCCACACACTGTAATGAGCTAAACCTTGCCACAACCATAACTGGAAGATGCTGCAGTGACAGATTCCTGTCACAGGAACTCCCCATGCTTTGGAACTGCATCCCTGATTAAATTATACAGAGCCCCTCACTAACACTCCAGGGACACCTTGCAGACTGGATGGGGAACAGTGGGTACACCCCAGGGATCCTGCAATTGGCTCTGCTCCACAGAGGGACAGTTAGTTAATCATTGGGGTGGTGACAGCTGACACATTTTGGCTAGGTGTACGAATAGTCTCAGGCAGTTAGCCACATATCTACCTATATACCTATGAACCTATACATACAGTATCAGCACATGCTGATAGCTTAATTTACTGTTCAGGTGTTGACTTACCTTGTGCCAATAGCGATTGTGTGTTCAATAGTTGAGGGCTGCCTCTGTAGGATGAACACAGTAGACCACCTATACATGAAAATTTACAGGTGGTCTTGTGTGTGTGCCATCCATGTTTACTGTGTGTACAGGTGGAGAAGGGTGTCAGTCCGTAGGTGCCTACACTGTCAGTGTGTGTGCTATACATTCCCTCTTTGCCAAGGCATGGGCATACTGTGCACACCTCCATCTGCCTAATGGGGCTGGCTCAGGGTGTTTGTGGTCTGAGTACCTCTGTGCCTGTGGGGCCCTTGGCAATGGTGGTGGGCTGTGAGGGTCTTCACCATTCTGTCCCTGCTGCAGCTGTTTCCACAGCATCATATTGTGTAAGATGGCAAATACTGTGAAGATGTGGGCACACGTGCCTGGAGAGTACTGCATGGCACCACCAGATATGTCCAAGGAACGAAACCGTGATTTCAGCATCACAAACACACATTCTATGATGATTCTAGTTTGTGTGTGTGCCTCATTATGGTGTTCTTGCATGGGTATGTGTGCATTTCTGATGGGAGTCATCATTCACGGCTCCAGTGCATAGCCAGAATCCCCCACCAGGTGGCCATATAGGATGTCCCCCCTGGCAAATATCTGATACAGCTGTGAGGCATGCCAGATTGGGAGTCGTGATAGCTTCCAGGGCTGCCAGCACACACATCCATGATAATGCCCTGGGCATTGCACATGACCTGGCAGTTGATAGAGGGGTATACCTTGCGGTTTATGTAGTGCCTACCCTGCTCACTGGGTGGTGACTTGATGTGTATGTGCGTGTAGTCTATTGCACCCAGTACCTCCGTGTATTCTGCCACATGATGGAAGAGACGTATATTGCTGGCCAACTCCTCCTTCGTTTGGGGGGAAATATATGTGCTCATTGGCATGTGGTAACATGGCATCTAGGAACTGGTGGAGTACCCTGGATGCTGATACCTGTGAGAACCCCGGATATCCCCAGTTGGCCTTTGAAAGGTACCTGTGGCTAGTATTCTCAAGCTTACACATACATTCATGTCCACTGGGATGGGTTCCCCTCTGTTATTTCTCGCTCTGAGGCATGGCCGGCACAGCTCAACAAGTTGCTGTATGGTGTCCCTATCTACCCTGTAATGCTCTACTATCTCCAGATCATTTAGCCCCTGGTAGGTTACCCTTGGTCTGAACACTCTTCTCCTCCTTCGGTGCCTGAGGTGGTTGTCAGCATCATCCTCCACACCACCTTCAGTCTCCAACACATGCTGATGAATCAAAGCTGTGGCAGCCCCTACCATGTACATTTTAAAAGTTCCCTGTCTGTTTACACCGATGGTGCAGAGTGTTTGGGAATACACAGGTGTGTGTGAGGTGCTTTCACACTTTATACTATTGTACTTTGGATGCTGCTGATGTCATTGGGTGTGTATGTGCAAATCCAGCTGCAGGGTATCTTAATTATGGGTTTTACAGTGAATACTGCAATTGTGGGGCCTTTGGTGTTAAATTATGCTTGCCTGCCATGATTAATCTGTTACCCTTTATTTCACTTTTCAATCCGTATCCTCTCCCATTGACAGGTATGCATCCAGCTGCCAGCTTTCTTGTTTTGTACTTTCCCTATCCAGGAATGTGTTGCAAAATGTGTTTTGCAACTGTTCTACTGCAATTTTGCTTTGTTCTGCTGTGACAGTTTTGTTTTCTTTGCAGTACGGCACCTCACCTTTCCTGTTCTGCAGGTAGCTGCTAGCAGCCTTGTTAGCTGCTGTCAATGGCCCACTGTGGGTTCCTAGGTGTTAATTGCTCATTTGTACTACTATTTCCATGCAGTAGCATTTCCTTATCTTTTTCCCATATCCTTCCTGTTTCCAATCTGGTGTGCACAGCGCACAGCCATTTACCGGGTTTACAGTGAGTTTTCATCCACGTTCATATGCACATTCGGTTACCTTGTGTGCTCTCAGCTAAGCCAAGCTATGGCTACTTCAACACACCCCTATACTGCAGCTTTGCTTAGCAACAGGCAAACCAGGTTAGCAATGCTCCAATGTGCTTACAGCAATGGTGACACACTCCTCTCTTGATGTCATTTTTATCTCAAGGGCTCACCTCGGAGTTCTAACGCTACGCTATTTTGTGCATCCTTACACCAGCGGGAAATCTGCAATTCAGTATTACTCCTCTCATTTGCATGGCATTGCCTACTAGTTCCTAGCTACTGTGCATAACACTGTCATTGCCCCTTAGCAACCCTTGCGCCATGTGTATGGTGTAGCATGCCTGCCATTGACTATTATGGGGAAATTGTGATATGTGTTTCATTGCAGTTTTATTCGATATTTTTGTATATTCCTTGCCATCTGCTTTGCGCACCGATGCCCTGTGCTTTAACTTCATGTTAGTGTGGGCATAATATTAAATGTTATTTTTCATATTTTGTGCATGTTATTTTATGCCAATGGCTATATATTTAGCCATTGGCATATATTAACAGTATAATTTGGTCGGCTGTCGTGGCTCCGATTTTATGTTTGAAAAATGTAAACCATTTTTTTTTCGGTTTACATTTCTGTATGCTTACACTATGCCTGCACCACTTTCTGAATCACTATATACCTTCATTTGCATGCTACGCTGCTGCGCATGGGATTATTAGCATACATGTGCCGGGAGCTGTGCGGGCATGGCGTATGCAGGTAGTGCATGTGGAAACAGCTTGTACCTGAATTGCTCGGCGGACATATTTGGTGTTAGATCGCTGACACTCTGCCTGCACCTGGCGCAAGCTTCATGAATCCCGGGGACAGTCTGTTGCAATGTGCTTTACATTTAAATGCTCAATATGTTTATGAAATTGGATGACACAGACTTCATTTTCATTCCAATATTATAGTCCCACTATATATAAATAACTTGTAATGCCAAATATTATTGCTAGTACATTTTTTTTGTTTCAGGCAACTTCTGTTATTGCTATTTAATGAAAATACATTCACATTTCTAGACATCCTATGTACAGGATACAATATTCTAAGACTGCTCTCTCTCTCTCTCTTACTATCTCAGTCTTGCTCCCCCCCACCCATGCTACACGTTTATACATTTTAATGTAAAATATGTGCAAAGTAATTTCTGTTCCCACCAGTAATATGCTTAAACTGAAAAAAATACATTAAACCCATAAATAGCTCTTCAGCAACATTCGTTTTATAACACAAAGGTAACAAAATTGTATTTTTACAGTTGCATAAATTAACCCCCGGATTCATGAAGCTCGGTGCAAGGCCGGTGTAAGGCTTGCGCCAGCAGTGCAGTGTATAATCGGCGTAGCAGCGCCACATGCATAGTAATGAGTGCGCGCCGCAACCACAAACACGTGCAGAGGGCACGTGCGCGAGCCCAAGTAGGATGCGCCCGTAGGCGTGGCCAAGCCGGCAGACGAGGAGCAACCTAAAGTGCTGACTGTCACAGTCCGCCTGCAATAGTAACCGCACCAGCCAGTGTCCGTGGATAATGAAACGTACGCAGAGTATGCAACATAGTACCCGTTCACACAAAACGGAGAAATAAACATTAACCCACGAAGTCCAAATTGTACCCGTCCAAGGAACAAAGGATACGCGTAATACCGTGTCCGTCACGCAATGCACTGTCAGTGGGCATACCCAGTGAAGGTGTACCGCAGCATGTCAGCACACCACACCTACACACAAGTAGCCCCATGGGCATGGTCACCAGCAGTAGTGAGAGTACACAGCCAGGCAGCCGTGTCTATATAACAACCAGAAGGAAACCAGATACCCTAAACACAGACAAACATGTGCATAGCAACATGTACTACACCCAGCAACGTGGCCATCGCATACACATAGGACGGCGTATGCCGAAGCGTAATATCCAGAAGCAGAACCCATGCATGCAAATGTAATACACAACAGCCCCGTCATAGCACGTAACCCGCACCCATGTACGACCGTGCACCCAACCCAGCTAGCAGCCTTGCGCAGCTGCACACCTACAGACAGTGGGTATACCTCAAATGTAGTATGAAGTATTGTCCTAGGCAGTGCCACGCAGGCAAATATGTACCCCACATGTGAACATCCCACCTCAGGTACTGATATCCAAATGGCTGCATGTGAATGTGTCGGCAGAATGTGTACATCCCGCATGTGGTATGGACCTGTCGAAACCCCATAGGCGTTCACACGCTATGGTGTCCATAACTGTACACATCTGGACAAAGCAGTATGTTCAGCCACCGTACTGATGATTAGCAATGCAGACATGTCAAACACAACACATAGGGCGGAATATCTGCCCACCAAGCAGGACACCCCAACAGGGTGCCACATGCACAGAAGGTGAAGGTGGGACATGACATGTAGAGAATAGCGGTGTCGGATGGCCAAACACCCACGGCCAATGCAAAAGATGGAATAACATGTATATGCCTGGATGAATGGGTATGTCATATCATGGGAATAGGCTAAGCTATCCAACATAATAGCCATGCGTACCAGATACAAACTGCCAGTAACACACAGTAGTAATGCAGGAAGGCATACACGACTGTGGGAATATCACAGGACATATGGCATGTGCCAAGTGTTGACGCATGACACAAATGTCCAGGATGGGGCTCCATGCAAAGAGGAACATGTGCCAACCCCACCCCCCACACATGTATCGGCAGTGGAAACACAACCCAAACACACACCAACACCACCGTCCATCCCACGATAGCAACGGAGGCTGGTCAAAGACCACCATGATGCGTGCACAAACAGGGACATGTGTAACTGTTCCCCTGACAACCCCCCACAGGCCAACGAATAATAGTATGGACATAGGCATGTAATGCTGTGAAGGATGTGTGGTAGTCCTCAGTATCACAGAGGTAGGTACACAGATACACTGTAATCAACCGTGACATATGTGCACTGTACACAGCATACCTGCAGGTAATACATAGTTCAATCATGCCACAGAAATATCCACATACGAATGAGGACAGGGGATAGACAAGTGTGAACAGGACAAACTATGAACATAGGTTCATAGGTTCATAGTAGGCTATCCGCCCAAGGGCAGCTATAAGCCTAGCCCATAGTTATGTTGCCTGTGCCACCCCTTCAGTTTGAAGAAAACTATGCCTATAATATTGCTGTACCTCTGTCAAGCAGTGACACTGAAGTAATCCCTGGGGTATATCTGCAATCTCCCATCCATTGGTCAAGATTCCCCTCGAACAAGGCCAGTGAGGTGCTCTGCCTCACATGTACTAGGATGTTGTTCCACAGCATAGTGAGTGCCTGGGTGATGAATCTGTCCCTCCAGCACATTCTATTAATGACCGTGTCAAGGTTCACGTCACCTGCCCTTGTGGTTCCGAGGGATCTAGATTCATTAGGTGAAGCATAGTCATCAAATCTGGGTTTGACATGGCCTCATATGTCAGGCACAGGTCACCTCTGAGCAAGTGGTATGCGACTGAATAGAGCAGGAGTCCTGTCAGTCGGGCAGCATAACACATATTCCTGAGACCCTGCATCCGTTTGTCGATGAACTGTTGGGGCCTTTCCAGCTGCAGCAGGTGTCGGGTCAGATACAGTCCGAACAGGGCATTGTACTCAATCATAGGTCTAATGAGTGATGAGTACAAGGGGACGATGACCTCCCCTGATCTACATGTGAATCCCTGCATGATCAGGTGGGCAATGTAGAAGGTCTACCTAACTACAGTAGCAATGTGTGTGTCGAACAAACGGTTACTGACAACCTGGGTCACAATATCCCTGGTAACTCCCCCTGTGCTCAGTGGATTGCCACCTATATGGTAGCTAGGGGTAACCTTGTTCTTCCCGAAGGGCATGACTATGCATTTCCCGGCATTTAGCTGTAGGCCATGTGTCTGGCACCAGATATCCATATCTCTGAGGCCCTTCTGAAGGATATCTGTGTCAGATGTGTGTCCGACTATGGCACCCAGTTCGCAGTCATCTGCAAACATTGTCAGCCATAACCCCCCTGTGTTTGCTTGTACTATGTAAATGTAGATGCCGAACAAGAGTGGACCCAGGACTGAGCCCCGTGGGACACCACCTGTGACCGGCTGTGAGTCTGACATGGTGCCAGCAACTATGACCGTGTGGGTTCTGTCACTTAGCCAGTTTGCAACCCATCTTGTGATGTATGGGTTTACATTCAAGCCGATGAGTTTATCAATGATACCTGAGGGGGGTATTGTGTCGAAGGCCTTTGCCAGGTCGAGGTAGGCTGTATGGACTGCTTGACCCTCATCAATGGCCTTGGTGACTGTTCCTAAAACGTCAACCAAGTTTAAAAGGCATGATCTGCCTTCGACCAAGCCAAACTGTGTTGGATACAAAGTATGCAAGTCCCTATGTCTTTATCTATGAGTCCCATTATGATCCTTCTCCATGGCTTTGCAGATAAGGCTTGTCAAGCTAATGGGACGGTAATTACCAGGGTTAGCGGAGGCACCGCCCTCGTGAAGTGGGACTACAGTTGCCTCGCGCCACTACTTGGGTACGTTACCTGAGGTGAGGCTAAGATTAAACAGCTGTCTTAACTGTGGGTGTAATTCCTCATTGAGTTCGTGGTGTACACAGTTGGGACACCATCTGGTCCCATGGATGCTGTGTTTACTGCCTTGGAGAGAGCATTTCCCACCTGTGCGTTACAGATGTTCCGGGGGCCACAATCCTCTGGTACAGATATCTCTCCATGTGGGGGGGAGGGGGGGAGAAGTTTGCACCGAACCTGTCAGCCAGTATGTTGGCAATGTGTGTAGGTTCAGTAATCCTCACAGCAGTCTGAACCCAGTCTGAGCATATCTGTGAGTGTCCTCCCAGGTGTCCAACATAGGTAAAGAAGGCCTTATGATTGTCTGTTGAGTCCTTGGTGATTTATCTGTCGAAGTTGCCCTGGATGATTTCATGAGAGCTTGTAGTTCTTCACACATAATGAGCAAGGGTGTCTTACCCTACAAGGATTCTGCTCTATCTTGTAGTAGCTACCTCCTTTCGTTGTAGAGCTTGTTTATGGCTGGGGTCCACCAGACTGGATGCAAGTCTTTGGTACAAAGAGTCTTAGTTTTGTATGGTATTGCCTGATCCATGCAGTCCTGTAGGTGCTGGTAGAAGGCATATGTAAGTAATGCAGCGGTTTGAGTAATCTTTACCACTGGCTCAGGGGCCTTAAAGGAGACCACACTAGTGTTTAGAAGTGTGAAGTCGGCTTCTGAGAAAGGCATATGTATAGTAACCGGCACCACCCACAGCATTGTATGCCAATAGCAGAAGCTATTGTATGTTGTCCAAACACACGTGTCCGTACACATGGAACATCATAGCAATAAACCACGCCTGGATGTGGGTAATGCTAGATATACCCACGGCAGACATGGTGCGTTCCCGAGGCCGACACCCGAGGGACCACACACATAGCCGGCCTTAGGCATAGACCAACTAGGCAGCCGCCTAGGGCACCGCTCTACTAGGGGCACCTTTCCAGCCCTCATGTGGTGTAGGTAGACCAGGATGGGGGTAGCGGGTGATGTGGTGGGGGCACCATGGAGTCCTTGTGCCTAGGGCACCACTTGACCTAAGGCCACTCTTACAGCAGTACCCACACCCTGACGCGGGTCAATGCTAGTATACCATATCATCTATGGAAAGAAACCATATATTCCCAGACATAATGGCACAGCATAATGCCTGTCCGCCGCCCAAAGCAGACATACGGCACCCGGCGGCGGACTTCGCGCGAGATGTCTGTTACCAATGTCGACACTGTCTCGCTATGTGAAACAAAGTCAACATAGCGATTCAATACAAAACAGTGACGGAGAGCCCGGTGTCCCCGTTGCTGAGCTGTACAATCTGTTCCGCCATGTTAAATGTGTGTAGCAGAGCGGGACTGCCCCAAACTAAGCAACGGACATGTCCGTGGCTCAGTGAAAGCCGTCACGCAATGTTAGACCCATGTAATATAGCGAGACAGGTTATAAATACCGAGGTTTAGTAACGGAAATAGGTCCGTTCGACCAGACCATGTGCAATTACTATGACAAAATCTACAACGGGCACGCCGGCCAAACAGCGCACACGGTTAGGAATAATGGGGGGGGGATATGGTATCATAGACACGGACAAACCGTGCCCATGTGACTCGTCTGACATTCGTACATGGTCAGGGCAGTTTCGTAGACTAGGTGGACAAGACCAAACCCAAAGCAGCACAGGAACACCCTGACAATCGAAGGCCTGTATGCGTAGGGGATATAAGCCCCTGTGATCTGAATATCCCTGTGGTCAGGACATATGCATCCTGGGCCATGAGCGGGAGGGAATAAGGAATGTTTAACATGTAGTACCGCACCTTTCCCAGCAGGCGAATGGATGCCTGTGACGTACGTGAGTGCGGGGTGGGGTGGGGTGGGGGGATATGTAAATTTAGCTAAGTACCATGGGTATGCATATAAATGAGACCGAACAGCTAACGTGTAGTGGTCACAGTAACCGGCAAACGTGAATGCAGTCCCGTTTGAATTACGACTATAGAACATATAAATGTGAACGTGAACGTAATGCGTCCATGCCGCAAAGACTGTTACATGTATAAAGGTGAAAGTGCGTTCCGCACACGTCCGTCAACCGGATCAGAGATATGTTACCAGAACAGTCACAACTAACACAGACCATGTAACCACACAGACCCAGTAAACATATGTAACCAGAATACGGATATGCATGTGCGCCTGCGCGTAACCCACAATTAGGAAATGCAAGTGCGCGTGTGCGTGTGTGATCCGCTCACAGCAGGGAATGTTAAGGCTGTGTCCCCACATCAATCATACATGTCTCAAAACTGTCAGCCTCTGAAAGTATGGAATCGGGCAATGGCATGTAAAGTACCATTAGAAATAGTGAGAAACACACGCTATGTGATAAGACAAACATAGAATGTGGATAGAATAACGTGTGTGTTAGTAGTATGGATTGACGATGGTTATGCATTCATAACCCGACCCACTTGTCAGAAGGTGCCCCCGTACGAAATGTGTTCAGTTGGCTCACACCTGTTGACCGGGCTAGGCTAGCTGGATATATGTCCAGTGTCAGCAGAGGCCCGTGGAGAAATGCTCCACACACAATAGCACAACATACCAAAGTACTCATATATGTAACCAAAAAAGAACAACAATAGAAAGTGTCCTGAAAGGACTGGTTACACACAGATCCCAGACGACAGAGAAATATATGGCCAGTGGAAGCACATCACAATTACGGGATCAGGTCCCTATAGAAGCAAGAAGGTCTCACATGACAATGCCAGCGAAATGCCAGATAGACACAGGTCAATGTAACACACAGCAAGATTAAGGGCCAACCAGCCGTACACCATGCCAGAACCTGTACAGTGGAAAGGTATGGCATGGTAATTGATGTGTGTACACAGGTAATCCACAGACAGTAACAAAGCAAGGTATGAAACAAGGGTTTCACATGTATATATCTACACACAGCAGTCCGACGGCCCGTATATATGACGCATGGACATAGATTTGTCACCTGAAAACAAGATGTAAACAACTACAGTTTATTCCATATCATATTGATATAGCTATAATACAGTCATATTCATATTTACCATCGTGACCCTTATTTACATTCATAGTTATACAAAATATGCATTTAATTGTACTTATTTATTCCACGATTTGGAATCTTAATGCAACAATTATACACATTGATATACAAATATCATTATCAACACACTACATTCCAAGGTTTGCTCACAACAATTGTTAACTATGTTTCAATATACTGATTGTATTGACCAATATTGTATTTATATTAACACATTGTTCTTGTATCATTGTTTCCATTAAGTAATGTATGCAACACCGATTTCTATATGTCACTTTATCATCAAGACTTGGAGCACTGTCCACTTAACTATGAGCAAGTTTATTAATTAGTTGACTTTAAACTGACTCTGAAGGAAGTATATAAGGGACGACTATCTAATGTATTTTGTACTCTGACGATGCCCCATGTTAGTAGGTGAAAGAGCCCAGTATGGTTTGACTGTGGAGTGTATCGTTTTTGTCATCATCTGTCTTGGCATGGTTTATGTTCAACAAATGTCTTTCATGAAGATGACCAGGACTCAAGGTTTGCTGTATTTCCGCTTACTGGCACATGGATATAGATAGGCCAAGTAATACATAATATGGGTAGTCAAACAGACATCCGCGACTGGGGAACATACAGCAGCAGTCCAAACCACTGGCCAGATGGTGACAGTCCAACAAGTTCTACACTTTACATATGCACATTGGTGTCCATTGTAGGACTCCAAAAATTGATCCGTTCACAATATCAACCAGCTGCGATCCACCCAGAAGAAATGACAGCCGTGACTACGGCACAGCTAGACATATGCACCACCAGCGTGTTTAAGGTTGATGACAAGTGTCCATGAAATGCAGGACATATGAACAGAAATCCCCAGATTGTCGAGTCCATAGAAGTGCGTCCACATCCCAGTCCCGCACACATGAAGGATGTGTAATGTGTACCATCGAGGGTTGCAGCCATGGGATCCTGGGTATGCAGAAATGGGGCTCGGTGTTGTTTGGCAGATAATCTGTTGTCCCGCCCCGTGGGAGGGGTGTGGGTATAGCACATGCCTTACTCCCCACTAATGATGCAAAGCATACACTGGATAATGCTAAAAGCAGGTGTGAAATGTGTACAGCCCTATATTAGTGTCCAGTAGGCAATTCCCATGGATGGACAAGCGTACGACCAAGATGGCACCCATAACTGGAAACCTGGTGGAATTACACAGCTGCAGTAAGGCATAGCACAGGAAATACAGATAGGGACTACATTAGACATTCCCCATAGAAATCGACCGCGT
The DNA here is from genome assembly GCF_019279795.1 of Protopterus annectens. NCBI lineage: Eukaryota > Metazoa > Chordata > Ceratodontiformes > Protopteridae > Protopterus > Protopterus annectens. The sequence goes on from NC_056732.1 coordinate 909,205,256, forward strand.
GTGAATACCGGCGTACACAGCTCTCAATCTGCCATCACCAAAATGGGGATCACTCGCTTCCATAATGTGGAACAAATGGGCGACCTGTGGAACACATACTAATGGCACACTAACAACTTCAACTAGGAAGGTCATAGGATGGTTAAACTATGGTGTTCCCACCTATAAAGAAGATCCTTTAATGAATTAATATGATTAATGTCAATTGACCATGGAATACAACTAATCAACATAAAATAACCGCTGGCACCTTATGGCACACAATCCAAAAAACACATAGGTAGATGAAACAGTCAATGTAGAAATTGTCCAGGACAGTGCCCAAATGGTATAAAAAGGTTCCTTTATAGACAAGTAAGCACTGTCACCCGTAGGCTCCGTCAGACTTACACATAACATAAAAGCATCCAGGCTTTAAATATCCCTCCTTACACTTTCATTGGTCAATTTCTCATCAAACAATGAACAATTAACCCCAGCATATAAAGCGCAGACGCAATGTTAACTACACACACATATATTAACATCCTCAAAAACATCCCATTAAAACATGTATTATATGATATTGTACTATGCCTAATACTCATCAATCAAAAATCTAACAATATATATCGAAAATATGTATATTATATCAATGTAATACAGTGGTAAACAATGGAAAGAGTGGACTAATGGGTGTTAAATGTATAGCTGTACCTAAACTACATTCCTGTTATTTGGGTTTAAGCCACCTGCTTCCCAAAAGAGGATCAATCTGTGCTACATCATTCAGCCCTGGTGTGTGGTCAACCCTCCACCTAATAATCCATCTCAATCCGCATTATAAAGTATAGTTGATAAGGTCACCCCCCTCTGGTATTAAAATCTAGCCTTTGTAAAACACTGAATGTAAAAGTATGCCTCGTGATGTGCTCATAGCCGGCCGTAGGCATAGGCCAATCCGTCGGCTGCCTAGGGCACCGCACTAGCAGGGCCACCTTTCTAGTAGGTATGTCATGTAGGTACACCAGGATGGGGGCACCATGTTTTGTGGTGGTGGGCGCCATGGAGCCCTCTCGCCCAGGGCAGCGGTTGACCTAAGGCCACTGCTGTAGGAGGGGTAGTACGGTCTGCAGGTATGTGCTGAAGTGCACATGAAACAGCGGTCTACAAGGATTACCCATAGTGGCGACACCTGCACAGACGGCTATAGCGGGACACACACATGACCATGCATACAGCTCAGATAGACATACACACACCATAAACAGGCAATTACAGACAAGGTTTACGGCGTGTACGGGTACAGTGTCAGTACAGCAAGGATAGCTGTCTGCCACGATATCCAGCAGATGTCTCTAGGGCGTGATGGAATACGGACGTTGCATGGACAATGAGTGGATATGCATCGTACCACAGTTCTATGTGTCAGCCGTGCAAATATGCGATACATGGGACAGACAGCTGTCCATGCAAGAGTAGCGCTATGGGCACAACACAAGTATGTATATATACATCGAGAGAGATACAGACGGACACATGTGGCAAGGCCGGGAGTGTAACGTACACAGCACCACCCCACCCCACCACAGCAGGGCGCACGTGGTGAACACGCTATGGAGGTCACCAACCACAACAGGCACACAAGCAGTCCACGAGCTGTGTCTCACCATCCACAAACACAGAGATGGTGGCAGGATATAAGTGTTCAGCGGAAACTCTAAAGCCAAAACCTATGAACCCATGCGGCTGTGAGCATAGACACACACACACAGCTAGCAGGCATGGGGATTGACCTTACCCCCACCTACCCAACCGTATGACACAGGTATGGAACGCGCTACGTGGACCACTGAACACAGGACCGTCAGAGGCACACGTCTAGGTGGGTGACAACATCCGTAAAGGAATAGACGCCGATAGCCAAGGTATGTGTTGCGAAGTGTATAAAATAACTACTCTCTACAGGGGCAGCTGTAAACACACACACACACACCCCACACCCCACACACACACAAGGAAGGGCCGGGAGTCGAACCTACGGCTACCTACATGAACACACTACAGCATGATGCATTTACAGAACACGCTACTGGGATTACTGAGCACAGTGCTGTCAGAGGCATACTTCTAGGCGGGTGACATCATCCGTAAAGGAATAGATGCCAATAGCCAAGGTATGTGTTGAGAAGCGACTAAAGAAACTACTCTCACCAAGGGCATCTGTAAACACACACACACACACACACACCTCACACACACACGGGGAAGGGCCGGGAGTCGAACCTACGCCTACCTACATGAACACACTACAGCATGATGCATTTACAGAACACGCTACCGAGATTACTGAGCACAGCGCTGTCAGAGGCATACTTCTAGGCGGGTGACATCATCCGTAAAGGAATAGCTGACAATAGCCAAGGTGTGTGCTGCGAAGCGTCTAAAAGCATGACCATCTGCAGAGGCAGCTGGAAACACACACACACACACACACACACACACACACACACACGGGGAAGGGCCTGGAGTTGAACCTACACCTACCTACATGAACACACTACAGCATGATGCATTTACAGAACGCGCTACCGGGATTACTGAGCACAGCGCTGTCGGAGGCATACTTCTAGGCGGGTGACATCATCCATAAAGGAATAGATGCCAATAGCCAAGGTATGTATTGAGAAGCGACTAAAGGAACTACTCTCACCAAGGGCATCTGTAAACACACACACACGGGGAAGGGCTGGGAGTCGAACCTACGCCTACCTACATGAACACACTACAGCATGATGCATTTACAGAATGCGCTACCGAGATTACTGAGCTCAGCGCTGTCAGAGGCATACTTCCAGGCGGGTGACATCATCCGTAAAGGAATAGCTGACAATAGCCAAGGTGTGTGTTGCGAAGCATCTAAAAGCATGACCATCTGCAGAGGCAGCTGGAAATACACACACACGGGGAAGGGCCTGGAGTTGAACCTACACCTACCTACATGAACACACTACAGCATGATGCATTTACAGAACGCGCTACCGAGATTACTGAGCACAGCACTGTCAGGAGGCATACCCCTAGGTGGGTGATATCATCTGCAGAGGCAAGGCAGCTGATAGGGAATGAAGACAGAGTGCGCAGTCACACAGCATGTTACCATCCCACGGTGGGTGTACAGTAACACGGTAGTGCTGCACTCGGGAATACCAACTAACTACGGAGCACAACATCACGACATGGATACGGGATGCACCACAGACAGTATACCCTATGAGAGGGCATCCGGCGTGCACGATGTAGGCAGCCATTGCGGCATACCAACCACATATGAATCACCTGGATGGTCACCATGGCTATGCAGGATGTCATTGGCCATGGCTACACGCCTAGTAGCAGACATCGGTGCTGACTGTAGTGTGTACCCCCGAATGGCGTACTAGCCATGCCCTCACACCTAGCGGTCGCGAAGGGGTAACATACATGCACACGGGGTATCATCACAGATGGGCGCGGTGTGCACTGTACTGTGTGCCCATCTACACAGCTGCTTACTGGGCATGCTCAGACACTTAGAATCTGCACAGTGCAGACATGCATACTCATGGGGTGAAATCTTGGAATGCAGATTGTGGACCGGCGTGTGTGTCCACCCACACAACAGCAACACGGCCATGCCATAGACGTGGCAGTTGCGAAGGGGAAACAGACATGCACACGGGGTATCAACGCAGACGGGCGCGGTGTGCACTATACTGAATGTCCATCTACACAGCTGCTTACTAGGCATGCTCAGACACTTAGAATCTGCACAGTGCGGACATGCATACACATGGGGTGAAATCATGGAAGGCAGAATGTGGACCATTGTGTGTGTCCACCCACACAACAGCAACCCGGCCATGCCACAGATGTGGCGGTTGCGAAGGGGAAACAGACATACACACGGGGTATCAACGCAGACGGGCGCGGTGTGCACTGTACTGTGTGTCCATCTACAAAGCTGCTTACTGGGCATGCTCAGACACTTAGAATCTGCACAGTGCGGACATGCATACACATGGGGTGAGATCATGGAAGGCAGAATGTGGGCCGTCGTGTGTGTCCACCCACACAACAGCAACCCGGGCATGCTCACACACTTAGTATGTGCTACACGCCGTCAGGCATGCAGACGGAGTGCGCACACCGCAAGTCACGGCCAGGTATACCCGTACACATGCACAGGGTGGACACACATGCAGTTACACGTACACACACAGAGGACAGCACAGGCGTCATGGGTGCAGGCTGAAGATGTACACAGTGCAGTGAACTCTGTAGCTGCCATGCCAGCACCATGTCATCGGTGCAGCAGTATGCCTCACGGTCCAGCAACAGCATGTGACATATGTCCACAAGTCTATGTGGCGGTGTACGTCCGTCATGCAGAGTACACATGTACTATCAATGATCCCACAGGTGTGATGTAGTCCACCCATATCGGTATACATGGACAGGCGTGCTCCACACATACCACGGGCCTAACACAGATAAGATACATGACTGCAGCTGTACCACAGTGAAACAAAGTCCGGATATGTCATATATGTGATTGCCTGGCTGTGGGCATGGACTGCACACAGGACACATACGAAGCCTGTGATGTACCACATGCATAACACTGGCGTATGCGGTAAAACACACACGAATGGAAGGTGGACACATGTCTGTGGTATGCACCCCCTACAGGGTGTAGCGGTGTTGACTGGGACACATAACCTTGTACAGTTTGCCTGTGACAGCTGTGATACCATACCACAGTCCATGTTCCATGTATGTCGACACACATGTCACAACGTAGCAATGCATACACACATGGCAACAGGGGATACATGTGACACGTGTACTTTGCATGGTGCAGCCATGCATGAGCTGTGTCCAATGTCCATAACACAGTTGCAACCCCCTACCACATGCATACCCATCATGGGGGCCATCATATGATGGCATAGTAACAGCACGCATGGCGGTATGTGTGTACATCATGTGTTTAAACACCTGTCCACATGCATGTGTGCAGGTACTGGTCACAGGTGTGTCACACACCATCCTACCATGCCATGTGCATACAGTCTGCTATGTCGCCTTTACATGACAGCGCTGCCATAATGCATACCCATTGGCCATGTGTCATCGACCATATGTCACATGGCCACTGTAACCCCCACCACCTCCCAAGTGCATATATTGGCACAGCTGCCAGATACAGTGGTGGTACGCAGGATGCACTACATACCGCTGCACGCCTGCACATATCCCATATAGCGGGTGTGTCATTCCTAGCACCAACATGTGTGCAGGAATGTGTGCCCATGTATGCCACAGATCGGGGGGTACTATGTGCCACGTGCCACACATCACTGTACACCATGGTAGAGATCTGTACATACCTCAGTGTGGGGTGCACGGATGTGGATGGTGCAGTACATGCAACACGTCGTCCCTCCGTGTAGACATGTGTGGTCACCACCATGTCAGTGTGTCAACATGTGTGTATGTCTGCTGCCTGTTGTGAGGGTGTATGCATATATAGTGTTGTGACTGGACACTAACCACACAGGGTGACCATCCCGTACTGGTGCTGCATTGTACAGCCCTGTCAATGCCATACTTGTGAGCCTTACTGGCCACCTGTGCAAGACCACCCCCTGTGACATGGCGCATGGGTGCATTGTATTGTGAGGGTGCTGACCACACAGGCAGGTGTCCCCATCTGCACACAATGGGGTGTGTGCCATAGTGATGTACGCCCCGCGATTGCGGACATATTCCTGTACCGGTACAGCATCCAACTGCTGCACACCGTGCACCACAGCTGACAGGTGACACCTGCGGTCAGTTGCCAGCACACTGTGTATGGCACCTGCAGAATGTCACCATACTTGTGCTGTGTCATGCCATGTATGTGATGTCTCTGTCCACTGTAGCCTGTGGCACCGACCACAGGCATCAGGTGCAGTATATGTGTGGACATGTGCGTCATGTACCGTGTAAGCAACGTTACACTATATCTGGCTCCGTGCTCCACAGGTTTACATGTAGAACCTCTCTTCTTGCAATCTCAACTGTCTGTTCTTTATCACAAAAGCTCTGCACCTACTCCCATAGTATTCCCACATAGGTAAAGTACATGTATACTAGATGGAGTACTACACTAGCCTAGAATCCCCTTGAGTACCCACTTCCCTATAGGTGCCTTCTGACCCAGTTACACAGCAAATGCATTCACGTTCTCTGGCATGTCGAAGGGTCGATAGCTAGCAACCTCTCCTGTTCAGATGGTGAATTTGGGCGTCCTGGGCAATGTTGCAGGTGCCTCATGGACACGGACAAGCCGCACCACCCCCACTAAAGATAATATATGTGAGAGATGCAACTATATAGCCAGACAGGGGGCTGAGCTCTCTCAAACCATGACCGGGAAGACAAAATGGGAGGGGAAGGACACCATGCACACCACAAACCCAGTGTCACATGTAACTATCACAAATGCTAAACAAACACATGAACAAACTAAGACATACGTGGAGGCACTGTTAAAACATGTAACGAACCTAACGAGGCCTCTGAAGCAGACAGCCAAGAAACTGCCTCCACAAGACATAGGACATGCAACACATAGTTCTCAACGCCACTGTGCTAAACAGTCACAGCCCCAAAGGCCACACACAATGCCGGACACACTGGTAATGGGTGACGCCACAGTTAGACACACCGACGTCCCACCCACCAGACTGAACAAGGGAATGATCACAGTAGGCTGCCTGTCGGGCGCTGGAATCCGCCACATAACACACGCACACAGGTCACTCCGCAGCATGTACAAGTATGACGCGGTCATTGTCCATGCCGGTGTCAACGACCGGACACATACCACCCTGGGATACATGAAAGGAGACATAGAGAGGCTCTCAGATTGTGTAGCCCAGGCCAGCATGTCCCCGACCCTGGGCAGTATCCCACCCTCATCATGTATGATGCCACTATACTGGCTCCAAATGATCACCCTTGATAATGTGCCTGGTTACCGGTGTCAGTCTGAGGGGATCCAGGTTCCTCTTGCCTGGGATGACATGCTTGGCACGCCACGCCCCTTCGCAAGGGATGGCTCGCACCTGTCGCCTCTGGTCCTCAGGAGTTCGGCTAAGGCTCCTGCCACCCCCACAGTGCCCACTGCAGGCAAGGCTGGAATGATAAACCTACCACCCTAGACTACAAACCTGGAGAGAAGAAAGGGTAATACTGCTCAGTGCCAGTAGTCTACGCCCAAGCTGCACGCCCTCAAATGCCCTCCTCAGTATGGAGGACATTGATGTCAGTGCTGTGACTGAAACATTGTTCAGAGCTCCTGAGAGTACCCCAGCACTATCAGTTCATACCTCATATCACGCGTTCAGAACCATAACCCGGACCGAACACAGAAGGAAGGGGAGTCTCCATTTCCGTGACGTTTACTCACACCTCCAGGTTGGCAGAGATGCACGTTGCAGCAGGAACCATCCAGGTGCAATTAACCATGGGTAGGACTGCCCTACAGTTTGTTGCATGCTGCAGACCACCATCCCAACCCAGGATACCCTCACAGCCTTCCTGAAGACACTGGGGAGTATGAATGCTCTCACAACACCATCATACTGGGTGACATCAACCACCCATACATAGACCGGGAACATTACCCAGGACACAACACCCTACACCAAAGGTTCCAGGTGTTCATACACCCGAATGCTGTGGAACAACCATGCACCATACCCACAAAGAACT